>NW_026962470.1:288991-308693 GCF_032445375.1 Bacillus rossius redtenbacheri | reverse complement strand
CGGTCAATTAGGCAGGCAATTGGTCAGTTAATTAAGCAGTTAATTAGGCAGGCAATTGGGAAGTTAATTAGGCAGTTAATTAGGCAGGCAATTAAGCAGATAGTTAGGCATTTAATTAGGCAGGCAATTAAGCAGATCATTTGGCAGTCAATTATGCAGATAATTAAGCAGGCAATTAGGCAGTTAATTAGGCGGTCAATAAGGCAGGCATTTGGCAGTTAATTAGGCAGTTAATTAGGCAGGCAATTGGGCAGTTAATTAGGCAGGCAATTAAGCAGATAATCAGCATTTAATTAGGCAGGCAATTAAGCAGATAATTAGGCAGGCAATTAGGCAGATAATTAAGCAGGCAATTAGGCGGTCAATAAGGCAGGCAATTAGGCAGTTAATTAGGCAGTTAATTAGGCAGGCAATTGGGCAGTTAATTAGGCAGTTAATTAGACAGGCAAATAGGCATTTAATAAGGAAGTTAATTAGGCAGAAAATTAAGCAGATAATTAGGCAGGCATGTAGGCAGGCAATTAGGCAGGCAATTAGGCAGTTAATTAGGCAGGCAATTAGGCAGGCACTTAGGCAGTTAATTAGGCAGTTAATTAGGCAGGCAATTGGGCAGTTAATTAGGCAGGTAATTGGGCAGGCAATAAGGCAGATAATTAGACAGGCAATTAGGCAGTTAATTAAGCAGGGTATTAAGCAGGCAATTAGGCAGGCACTTAGGCAGTTAACTAGGCAGTTAATTAGGCAGGCATTTGGGCAGTTAATTAGGCAGTTAATTAAGCAAGCAATTGGGCAGTTAATTAGGCAGTTTATTAGGCAGGCAATTAAGCAGATAATTAGGCAGGCAATTAGGCAGGCATTTAGGCAAGCAAATAGGCAGTTAATTAGGCAGGCAATTAGGCAGATATATGAGAAGGCAATCAGGCAGTTAATCAGGCAGGCAATTAGGCAGGCACTTAGGCAGTTAATTAGGCAGGCAATTAGGCAGTTAATAAGGCATTTAATTAGGCAGGCAATTAGGCAGATAATTAGGCAGGCAATAAGGCAGTCAATTAGGCAGTTAATTAGGCAGGCAATTAGGCAGATAATTAAGCAGGCAATTAGGCAGTTAATTAGGCGGTTAATTAGACAGGCAATTAGGCATTTAATTAGGCAGTTAATTAGGCAGGCAAGTGTGCAGTTAATTAGGTAGTTAATTAGGCAGGCAATTAGGCAGGCAATTAGGCAGTTAATTAGGCAGGCAATTAGGCACATAATAAAACAGGAACTTAGGCAGTTAATTAGGCAGGCAATTTGGCAGGCAATTAGGAAGTAAATCAGGCTGGCAATTAGGCAGGCAATTAAGCAGGCAATAAGGCAGTTTATTAGTCAAGCAATTAGGCAAGCAATTAGGCAGGTAATTTAGCAGGCAATTATGCAGTTATTAGGCAAGCAATTAGGCAAGCAGGCAATTAGGCAAGCAGGCAAATAAGCAGGCAATTAAGCAGTTAATTAGGCAGGCAGGCTATTTGGCAGGTAATTAGGCAGGCTATTAGGCAGTTAATTAGGCGGTCAATTAGGCAGGCAATTGGTCAGTTAATTAGGCAGTTAATTAGGCAGGCAATTAAGCATATAATTAAGCAGTTAATTAGGCAGACAATTAAGCAGATGATTAGGCAGGCAATTAGGCAGATAATTAAGCAGGCAATTAGGCAGTTTATAAGGCGGTTATTAGGCAGGCAATTAGGCAGTTAATTAGGCAGTTAATTAGGCAGGCAATTAGGCAGTTAATTAGGCGGTTAATTAGACAGGCAATTAGGCATTTAATTAGGCATTTAATTAGGCAGGCAATTGTTAATTTAATAAGGTAGTTAATAAGGCAGGCAATTAGGCAGGCAATTAGGCATTTAATTAGGCAGGCAATAAGGCAGATAATTAAGCAGGCAATCAGGCAGTTAATTAGGCAGGCAATTAGGCAGACACTTAAGCAGTTAATTAGGCAGTGAATTAGCCAGGCAATTTGGCAGTTAATTATGCAGTTAATTAGGCAGGCAATTGGGCATTTAATTAGGCAGTTAATTAGGCAGGCAATTAAGCAGATAATTAGGCAGTTAATTAGGCCAGAAATTAAGCAGATATTTAGGCAGGCATTAAGGCAGATAATTAAGCAGGCAATTAGGCAGTTAATTAGGCGGTCAATTAGGCCGGCAATTAGGCAGTTAATTAGGCAGTTAATTAGGCAGGAAATTGGGCAGTTAATTAGGCAGTTAATTAGGCAGGCAATTAAGCAGATAATTAGGCAGTTAATTAGGCAGGCAATTAACCAGATAATTAGGCAGGCAATTAGGCAGATAATTAAGCAGGCAATTAGGCAGTTAATTAAAAGGTCAATTAGGCAGGCAATTAGGCATTTAATTAGGCAGTTAATTAGGCAGGAAATTGTGCAGTTAATTAGGCAGGCCATTGGGCAGGCAATAAGGCAGTTAATTAGACAGGCAATTAGGCAGGCAATCGGGAAGGCAATTAAGCAGGCAAATAGGCAGGCAATAAGGCAGTTAATTTGACAGGCATTTAGGCAGGTAATTAGGTAGTAATTAGGCAAGCAATTAGACAGGCAGGCAATTAGGCAGGCAGGCAATTAGGCAGACAGGCAATTAGGCAGGCAGGCAATTAGGCAGGCAATTAAGCAGTTTATTAGGAAGGCAGTCAATTTGGCAGGTAATAAGGCAGGCAATTATGCAGGCTATTAGGCAGATAATTAGGCAGGCAATTAGGCAGGCAATTAGGCACCTAATTAGGCGGTCTTTTAGGCCGGCAATTGGGCAGTTAATTATGCAGTTAATTAGGCAGGCAATTGGGCAGTTAATTAGGCAGTTAATTAGGATGGCAATTAGGCAGATATTTAGGCATTTAATTAGGCAGGCAATAAAGCAGATGATTAGGCAGGCACATAGGCAGATAATTAAGCAGGCAATTAGGCAGTTAATTAGGCAGGCAATTAGGCATTTAATTAGGCCGTTAATTAGGCAGGCAAGTGTGCAGTTAATTAGGTAGTTAATTAGACAGGCAATTAGGCAGGCAATTTGGGAGTTAATTTGCAGGCAATTAGGCAGATAATTAAGCAGGCAATCAGGCAGTTAATTAGGCAGGCAATTAGGCAGGCAATTAGGCAGTTAATTAGGCAGGCAATTAGGCACATAATAAAACAGGCAATTAGGCAGTTAATTAGGCAGGCAATTAGGCAGGCAATTAGGAAGTAAATTAAGCTGGCAATTGGACAGTTAATTAGGCAGGCAATTAAGCAGATAATTAGGCATTTAATTAGGCAGGAAATTAAGCAGATAATTAGGCAGGCAATTAGGCAGATAATTAAGCAGGCTATTAGGCAGTTAATTAGGCGGTCAATTAGGCAGGCAATTAGGCAGTTAATTAGGCAGGCAATTGGGCATTTAATTAGGCAGTTAATTAGGCAGGCAATTAAGCAGATAATTAGGCAGTTAATTAGGCCAGCAATTAAGCAGATATTTAGGCAGGCAATTAGGCAGATACTTAGGCAGGCAATTGGGCAGTTAATTAGGCAGGCATTTAAGCAGATAATTAGGCATTTAATTAGGCAGGCAATTAAGCAGATAATTATGCAGGCAATTAGGCAGATAATTAAGCAGGCAATTAGGCAGTTAATTAGGCGGTCAATTAGGCAGGCAATTAGGCAGTTAATTAGGCGGTCAATTAGGCAGGCAATTAGGCAGTTAATTAGGCAGTTAATTAGGCAGTTAATTAGGCTGGCAATTAAGCAGACTATTAGGCAATTAATTAGGCAGGCAATTAAGCAGATGATTAGGCAGGCAATTAGGCAGATAATTAGGCAGTTAATTAGGCAGGCAATTAAGCAGATACTTAGGCAGGCAATTAGGCAGGCAATTAAGCAGGCAATTAGGCAGGCAATTAGGCAGATATATGAGAAGGCAATCAGGCAGTTAATTAGGCAGGCAATTAGGCAGGCACTTAGGCAGTTAATTAGGCAGGCAATTGGGCAGTTAATTAGGCAGTTAATTAGGCAGGCAATTGGGCAGTTTATTAGGCAGTTATATAGGCAGGCAATTAAGCAGATAAATAGGCAGGCAATTAGGCAGGCAATTAGGCAGGTAATTAGGCAGATAATTAAGCAGGCAATTAGGCAGTAATTAAGCGGTCAATTAGGTTGGCAATTGGGCAGTTAATTAGGCAGGCAATTAGGCAGGCACTTAGGCAGTTAATTAGGCAGGCAATTAGGCACATAATAAGGCAGGCAATTAGGCAGTTAATTAGGCAGGCAATTAGGCAGGCAATTAGGAAGTAAATTAGGCTGGCAATTAGGCAGGCAATTAAGCAGGCAATAAGGCAGGCAATAAGGCAGTTTATTAGTCAAGCAATTAGGCAGGCAATTAGGCAGGTAATATAGCAGGCAATTATGCAGTTATTAGGCAAGCAATTAGGCAAGCAGGCAATTAGGCAAGCAGGCAAATATGCAGGCAATTAAGCAGTTAATTAGGCAGGCAGGCAATTTGGCAGGTAATTAGGCAGGCTATTAGGCAGTTAATTAGGCGGTGAATTAGGCAGGCGATTGGTCAGTTAATTAAGCAGTTAATTAGGCAGGCAATTGGGAAGTTAATTAGGCAGTTAATTAGGCAGGCAATTAAGCAGATAGTTAGGCAGTTAATTAGGCTGCTGCTAATTAACTAAAACAATTGCCTGCCTTATCAACTTGCCCTAAGTAAACTGCAAATGCCTGCCTTATTGAAGGCAGGCATTTGGCAGTTAATTAGGCAGTGATAAGGCAGGCAATTGGTTAGTTAATTAGGCAGGCAATTAAGCAGATAATTAGGCATTTAATTAGGCAGGCAATTAAGCAGATAATTAGGCAGGCGAATTAGGCAGATAATTAAGCAGGCAATTAGGCAGTTAATTAGGCGGTCAATAAGCCAGGCAATTAGCGCAGTTATTATTGCGGTCAATTAGGCAGGCAATAAGAAGATGATTAGGCAGGCAATTATGCAGATAATTAGGCAGTTAATTAGGCAGGCAATTAAGCAGATAATTAGGCAGGCAATTAGGCAGGCAATTAAGCAGGCAATTAGGCAGGCAATTAGGCAGATATATGAGAAGGCAATCAGGCAGTTAATTAGGCAGGCAATTAGGCAGGCACTTAGGCAGTTAATTAGGCAGGCAATTGGGCAGTTAATTAAGCAGTTAATTAGGCAGGCCAATTGGGCAGTTAATTAGGCAGTTATATAGGCAGGCAATTAAGCAGATAAATAGCAGGCAATTAGGCAGGCAATTAGGCAGTTAATTAGGCAGATAATTAAGCAGGCAATTAGGCAGTTAATTAAGCGGTCAATTAGGCAGGCAATTGGGCAGTTAATTAGGCAGGCAATTAGGCAGGCACTTAGGCAGTTAATTAGGCAGGCAATTAAGCAGATGATTAGGCAGGCAATTAGGCAGATAATTAAGCAGGCAATTAGGCGGACAATAAGGCAGGCAATTAGGCAGTTAATTAGGCAGTTAATTAGGCAGGCAATTGGGCAGTTAATATAGGCAGTTAATTAGACAGGCAAATTGGCATTTAATAAGGAAGTTAATTAGGCAGGAAATTAAGCAGATAATTAGGCAGGCATGTAGGCAGGGCAATTAGGCAGGCAATTAGGCAGTTAATTAGGCAGGGCAGTTAGGCAGGCACTTAGGCAGTTAATTAGGCAGTTAATTAGGCAGGCAATTGGGCAGTTAATTAGGCAGGTAATTGGGCAGGCAATAAGGCAGATAATTAGACAGGCAATAAGGCAGTTAATTAGGCAGGGTATTAGGCAGGCAATTAGGCAGGCACTTAGGGCAGTTAACTAGGCAGTTAATTAGGCAGGCAATTGGGCAGTTAATTAGGCAGTTAATTAAGCAAGCAATTGGGCAGTTAATTAGGCAGTTTATTAGGCAGGCAATTAAGCAGATAATTAGGCAGGCAATTAGGCAGGCATTTAGGCAGGCAAATAGGCAGTTAATTAGGCAGGCAATTAGGGAGATATATGAGAAGGCAATCAGGCAGTTAATCAGGCAGGCAATTAGGCAGGCACTTAAGCAGTTAATTAGGCAGGGCAATTAGGCAGTTAATAAGGCAGTTTATTAGGCAGGCAATTAGGCAGATAATAAGGCAGGCAATTAGGCTGGCAATTAGGCAGTCAATTAGGCAGTTAATTAGGCAGGCAATTAGGCAGATAATTAAGCAGGCAATTAGGCAGTTTATTAGTCAAGCAATTAGGCAGGCAATTAGGCAGGTAATTTAGCAGGCAATTATGCAGTTATTAGGCAAGCAATTAGGCAAGCAGGCAATTAGGCAAGCAGGCAAATAAGCAGGCAATTAAGCAGTTAATTAGGCAGGGCAGGCTATTTGGCAGGTAATTAGGCAGGCTATTAGGCAGTTAATTAGGCGGTCAATTAGGCAGGCAATTGGTCAGTTAATTAGGCAGTTAATTAGGCAGGCAATTAAGCATATAATTAGGCAGTTAATTAGGCAGGCAATTAAGCAGATGATTAGGCAGGCATTAGGCAGATAATTAAGCAGGCAATTAGGCAGTTAATTAGGCGGTTATTAGGCAGGCAATTAGGCAGTTAATTAGGCAGTTATTTAGGCAGGCAATTAGGCAGATAATTAAGCAGGCAATTAGGCAGTTTATTAGTCAAGCAATTAGGCAGGCAATAGGCAGGTAATTTAGCAGGCAATTATGCAGTTATTAGGCAAGCATTTAGGCAAGCAGGCAATTAGGCAAGCAGGCAAATAAGCAGGCAATTAAGCAGTTAATTAGGCAGGCAGGCTATTTGGCAGGTAATTAGGCAGGCTATTAGGCAGGTTAATTAGGCGGTCAATTAGGCAGGCAATAGGCAGTTAATTAGGCGGTTAATTAGACAGGCAATAGGCATTTAATTATGCAGTTAATTAGGCAGGCAATTGTTAATTTAATAAGGTAGTTAATAAGGCAGGCAATTAGGCAGGCAATTAGGCATTTAATTAGGCAGGCAATAAGGCAGATAATTAAGCAGGCAATCAGGCAGTTAATTAGGCAGGCAATTAGGCAGAAACTTAAGCAGTTAATTAGGCAGTGAATTAGCCAGGCAATTTGGCAGTTAATTATGCAGTTAATTAGGCAGGCAATTGGGCATTTAATTAGGCAGTTAATTAGGCAGGCAATTAAGCAGATAATTAGGCAGTTAATTAGGCCAGAAATTAAGCAGATATTTAGGCAGGCAATTAGGCAGATAATTAAGCAGGCAATTAGGCAGTTAATTAGGGCGGTCAATTAGGCAGGCAATTAGGCAGTTAATTAGACAGTTAATTAGGCAGGAAATTGGGCAGTTAATTAGGCAGGCAATTAAGCAGATAATTAGGCAGGTTAATTAGGCAGGCAATTAACCAGATAATTAGGCAGGCAATTAGGCAGATAATTAAGCAGGCAATTAGGCAGTTAATTAAAAGGTCAATTAGGCAGGCAATTTGGCATTTAATTAGGCAGTTAATTAGGCAGGAAATTGTGCAGTTAATTAGGCAGGCCATTGGGCAGGCAATAAGGCAGTTAATTAGACAGGCAATTAGGCAGGCAATCGGAAGGCAATTAAGCAGGCAAATAGGCAGGCAATAAGGCAGTTAATTTGACAGGCATTTAGGCAGGTAATTAGGTAGTAATTAGGCAAGCAATTAGGCAGGCAGGCAATTAGGCAGGCAGGCAATTAGGCAGACAGGCAATTAGGCAGGCAATTAAGCAGTTTATTAGGAAGGCAGTCAATTAGGCAGGCACTTAGGCAGTTAATTAGGCAGGCAATTGTGCAGTTAATTAGGCAGTTAATTAGGCAGGCAATTGGGCAGTTAATTAGGCAGTTATATAGGCAGGCAATTAAGCAGATAAATAGGCAGGCAATTAGGCAGGCAATTAGGCAGGTAATTAGGCAGATAATTAAGCAGGCAATTAGGCAGTTAATTAAGCGGTCAATTAGGCAGGCAATTGGGCAGTTAATTAGGCAGGCAATTAAGCAGGCACTTAGGCAGTTAATTAGGCAGACAATTAGGCAGTTAATAAGGCAGTTAATTAGGCAGGCAAATAAGGCAGATAATTAGGCAGGAAATTAGGCTGACAATTAGGACAGTCAATTAGGCAGTTAATTAGGCAGGCAATTAGGCAGATAATTAAGCAGGCAATTAGGCAGTTAATTAGGCGTTTATTAGACAGGCAATTAGGCATTTAATTAGGCAGTTAATTAGGCAGGCAAGTGTGCAGTTAATTAGGTAGTTAATTAGGCAGGCAATTAGGCAGTTAATTAGGCAGGCAATTAGGGCACATAATAAAACAGGCAATTAGGGCAGTTAATTAGGCAGGCAATTTGGCAGGCAATTAGGAAGTAAATTAGGCTGGCAATTAGGCAGGCAATTAAGCAGGCATTAGGCAGGCAATAAGGCAGGCAATAAGGCAGTTTATTAGTCAAGCAATTAGGCAGGCAATTAGGCAGGTAATTTAGCAGGCAATTATGCAGTTATTAGGCAAGCAATTAGGCAAGCAGGCAATTAGGCAAGAAGGCAAATAAGCAGGCGAATTAAGCAGTTTAATTAGGCAGGCAGGCTATTTGGCAGGTAATTAGGCAGGCTATTAGGCAGTTAAATAGGCGGTCAATTAGGCAGATAATTGTCAGTTAATTAGGCAGTTAATTAGGCAAGCAATTAAGCATATAATTAGGCAGTTAATTAGGCAGGCAATTAAGCAGATGATTAGGCAGGCAATTAGGCAGATAATTAAGCAGGCAATTAGGCAGTTAATTAGGCGGTTACTAGGCAGGCAATTAGGCAGTTAATTAGGCAGTTAATTAGGCAGGCAATTAGGCAGTTAATTAGGCGGTTAATTAAACAGGCAATTAGGCATTTAATTAGGCAGTTAATTAGGCAGGCAATTGTGCATTTAATAAGGTAGTTAATAAGGCAGGCAATTAGGCAGGCAATTAGGCATTTAATTAGGCAGGCAATAAAGCAGATAATAAAGCAGGCAATCAGGCAGTTAATTAGGCAGGCAATTAGGCAGACACTTAAGCAGTTAATTAGGCAGTGAATTAGGCAGGCAATTTGGCAGGTAATTAGGCAGTTAATTAGGCAGGCAATTGGGCAATTAATTAGGTAGTTAATTAGGCAGGCAATTAGGCAGGCAATTAGGCAGTTAAATAGGCAGGCAATAAGGCAGATAATTAAGCAGGCAATCAGGTTGTTTATTAGGAGGTCAATTATGCAGGAAATTAGGCAGTTAATTAGCCAGTTAATTAGGCAGGCAATTAAGGCAGATAATTAGGCAGGCAATTGGGCAGTTAATTAGGCAGTTTATTAGACAGGAAATTAGCATTTAAATAGGCAGTTAATTAGGCAGGCAATTGTGCAGTTAATTAGGTATTTAATTAGGCGGGCAATTAGGCAATTATTTAGGCAGGCAATTAGGCAGATAATTAAGCAGGCAATCAGGCAGTTAATTAGGCAGGCAATTAGGCAGGCAATTAGCAGTTAATTAGGCAGTTAATTAAACAGGCAATTGGGCAGTTAATTAGACAAGCAAATAGGCATTTAATTAGTCAGTTAATTAGGCAGGCAATTGTGCAGTTAATTAGGTAGTTAATTAGTTAGGCAATTAGGCAGGCAATTAGGCAGTTAATTAGGCAGGCAATAAGGCAGATAATTAAGCAGGCAATCAGGTTGTTTATTAGGAGGTCAATTAGGCAGGATATTAGGCAGTTAATTAGGCAGTTTAATTAGGCAGGCAATTAGGCAGATAATTTGGCAGGCAATTGGGCAGTTAATTAGGCAGTTTATTAGACAGGAAATTAGGCATTTAAATAGGCAGTTAATGAGGCAGGCAATTGTGCAGTTAATTAGGTATTTAATTAGGCGGGCAATTAGGCAGTTAATTAGGCAGGCAATTAGGCAGATAATTAAGCAGGCAATCAGGCAGTTAATTATGCAGGCAATTAGGCAGGCAATTAGGCAGGCAATTAGGCAGGCAATTAGGCAGGCAATTAGGCAGGCAATTAGGCAGTTAATTAAACAGGTAATTAGGCATTTATTTAAGCAGTTAATTAGGCAGGCAAATGTGCAGTTAATTAGGCAGGCAATTAAGCAGATAATTAGGCATTTTATTAGGCAGGCAATTAAGCAGATAATTAGGCAGGCAATTAAGCAGTTAATTAGGCAGGCAATTAGGCAGGCAATTAGGCAGTTATTAGGCAGTTAATTAGGCAGCAATTAGGCAGTTAATTAGGCGGTCAATTAGGCAGGCAATTAAAACAGTTAATTAGGCAGTTAATAGGCAGGCAATTGGGCAGTTAATTGGGCAGTTAATTAGACAGGAAATTAGGCAGTTAATTAGGTGGTCAATTAGGCAGGCAATTGGGCAGTTAATTAGGCAGTTAATTAGGCAGGCAATTGAGCAGTTATTAAGGCAGTTAATTATTCAGGCAATTAAGCAGATAATTAGGCAGTTAATTAGGCAGGCAATTAAGCAGATAATTAGGCATGCAATTAGGCAGATAATTAAGCAGGCAATTAGGCAGTTGATTAGGCAGTCAATATTGCAGGCAATTAGGAAGTTAATTAGGCAGTTAATTAGGCAGGTAATTGGGCAGTTAATTAGGCAGTTAATTAGACAGGCAATTAGGCATTTAATTAGGCAGTTAATTAGGCAGGCAATTAAGCAGATAATTAGGCAGGCAATTAGGCAGGCAATTAAGCAGGCAATTAGGCAGGCAATTAGGCAGATATATGAGAAGGCAATCAGGCAGTTAATTAGGCAGGCAATTCGGCAGGCACTTAGGCAGTTAATTAGGCAGGCAAGTTGGGCAGTTAATTAGGCAGTTAATTAGGCAGGCAATTGGTCAGTTAATAAGGCAGTTATATAGGCAGGCAAGTTAAGCAGATAAATAGGCAGGCAATTAGGCAGGCAATTAGGCAGGCAATTAGACAGCTAATTAAGCAGGCAATTAGGCAGTTAAATAAGCGGTCAATTAGGCAGGCAATTGGGCAGTTAATTAGGCAGGCAATTAGGCAGGGCACTTAGGCAGTTAATTAGGCAGGCAATTAGGCACATAATAAGGCAGGCATTTAGGCAGTTAATTAGGCAGGCAATTAGGCAGTGCAATTAGGAAGTAAATTAGGCTAACAATTAGGCAGGCAATTAAGCAGGCAAAAAGGCAGGCAATAAGGCAGTTTATTAGTCAAGCAATTAGGCAGGCAATAGGCAGGTAATATAGCAGGCAATTATGGCAGTTATTAGGCAAGCAATAAGGCAAGCAGGCAATAGGCAAGCAGGCAAATATGCAGGCAATTAAGCAGTTAATTAGGCAGGCAGGCAATTTGGCAGGTAATTAAGCAGGCTATTAGGCAGTTAATTAGGCGGTCAATTAGGCAGGCAATTGGTCAGTTAATTAAGCAGTTAATTAGGCAGGCAATTGGGAAGTTAATTAGGCAGTTAATTAGGCAGGCAATTAAGCAGATAGTTAGGCATTTAATTAGGCAGGCAATTAAGCAGATCATTTGGCAGTCAATTATGCAGATAATTAAGCAGGCAATTAGGCAGTTAATTAGGCGGTCAATAAGGCAGGCATTTGGCAGTTAATTAGGCAGTTAATTAGGCAGGCAATTGGGCAGTTAATTAGGCAGGCAATTAAGCAGATAATCAGCATTTAATTAGGCAGGCAATTAAGCAGATAAATTAGGCAGGCAATTAGGCAGATAATTAAGCAGGCAATTAGGCAGTTTATTAGGCGGTCAATTAGGCAGGCAATTAGGCAGTTAATTAGGCGTTCAATTAGGCAGGCAATTAGGCAGTTAATTAGGCAAGTTAATTAGTCTGGCAATTAAGCAGACTATTAGGCAGTTAATTAGGCAGGCAATTAAGCAGATGATTAGGCAGGCAATTAGGCAGATAATTAAGCAGGCAATTAGGCGGTCAATAAGGCAGGCAATTAGGCAGTTAATTAGGCAGTTAATTAGGCAGGCAATTGGGCAGTTAATCAGGCAGTTAATCAGGCAGGCAATTAGGCAGGCACTTAGGCAGTTAATTAGGCAGGCAATTAGGCAGTTAATAAGGCAGTTAATTAGGCAGGCAATTAGGCAGATAATTAGGCAGGCAATAAGGCAGTCAATTAGGCAGTTAATTAGGCAGGCAATTAGGCAGATAATTAAGCAGGCAAATTCGGCAGTTAATTAGGCGGTTAATTAGACAGGCAATTAGGCATTTAATTAGGCAGTTAATTAGGCAGGCAAGTGTGCAGTTAATTAGGTAGTTAATTAGGCATGCAATTAGGCAGGCAATTAGGCAGTTAATTAGGCAGGCAATTAGGCACATAATAAAACAGGAACTTAGGCCAGTTAATTAGGCAGGCAATTTGGCAGGCAATTAGGAAGTAAATCAGGCTGGCAATAGGCAGGCAATTAAGCAGGCAATAAGGCAGGCAATAAGGCAGTTTATTAGTCAAGCAATTAGGCAAGCAATTAGGCAGGTAATTTAGCAGGCAATTATGCAGTTATTAGGCAAGGCAATTAGGCAAGCAGGCAATTAGGCAAGCAGGCAAATAAGCAGGCAATTAAGCAGTTAATTAGGCAGGCAGGCTATTTGGCAGGTAATTAGGCAGGCTATTAGGCAGTTAATTAGGCGGTCAATTAGGCAGGCAATTGGTCAGTTAATTAGGCAGTTAATTAGGCAAGGCATATTAAGCATATAATTAAGCAGTTAATTAGGCAGGCAATTAAGCAGATGATTAGGCAGGCAATTAGGCAGATAATTAAGCAGGCAATTAGGCAGTTTAGTAAGGCGGTTATTAGGCAGGCAATTAGGCAGTTAATTAGGCAGTTAATTAGGCAGGCAATTAGGCAGTTAATTAGGCGGTTAATTAGACAGGCAATTAGGCATTTAATTAGGCAGTTAATTAGGCAGGCAATTGTTAATTAATAAGGTAGTTAATAAGGCAGGCAATTAGGCAGGCAATTAGGCATTTAATTAGGCAGGCAATTAGGCAGATAATTAGCAGGCAATCAGGCAGTTAATTAGGCAGGCAATTAGGCAGACACTTAAGCAAGTTAATTAGGGCAGTGAATTAGCCAGGCAATTTGGCAGTTAATTATGCAGTTAATTAGGCAGGCAATTGGGCATTTAATTAGGCAGTTAATTAGGCAGGCAATTAAGCAGATAATTAGGCAGTTAATTAGGCCAGAAATTAAGCAGATATTTAGGCAGGCATTAAGGCAGATAATTAAGCAGGCAATTAGGCAGTTAATTAGGCGGTCAATTAGGCACGGCAATTAGGCAGTATAATTAGGCAGTTAATTAGGCAGGAAATTGGGCAGTTAATTAGGCAGTTAATTAGGCAGGCAATTAAGCAGATAATTAGGCAGTTAATTAGGCAGGCAATTAACCAGATAATTAGGCAGGCAATTAGGCAGATAATTAAGCAGGCAATTAGGCAGTTAATTAAAAGGTCAATTAGGCAGGCAATTAGGCATTTAATTAGGCAGTTAATTAGGCAGGAATTGTGCAGTTAATTAGGCAGGCCATTGGGCAGGCAATAAGGCAGTTAATTAGACAGGCAATTAGGCAGGCAATCGGGAAGGCAATTAAGCAGGCAAATAGGCAGGCAATAAGGCAGTTAATTTGACAGGCATTTAGGCAGGTAATTAGGTAGTAATTAGGCAAGCCAATTAGACAGGCAGGCAATTAGGCAGGCAGGGCAATTAGGCAGACAGGCAATTAGGCAGGCAGGCAATTAGGCAGGCAATTAAGCAGTTTATTATGAGGCAGTCAATTTGGCAGGTAATAAGGCAGGCAATTATGCAGGCTATTAGGCAGATAATTAGGCAGGCAATTAGGCAGGCAATTAGGCACCTAATTAGGCGGTCTTTTAGGCCGGCAATTGGGCAGTTAATTATGCAGTTAATTAGGCAAGGCAATTGGGCAGTTAATTAGGCAGTTAATTAGGATGGCAAATTAGGCAGATATTTAGGCATTTAATTAGGCAGGCAATAAAGCAGATGATTAGGCAGGCACATAGGCAGGATAATTAAGCAGGCAATTAGGCAGTTAATTAGGCAGGCAATTAGGCATTTAATTAGGTCCGTTAATTAGGCAGGCAAGTGTGCAGTTAATTAGGTAGTTAATTAGGCAGGCAATTAGGCAGGCAATTTGGGAGTTAATTTGCAGGCAATTAGGCAGATAATTAAGCAGGCAATCAGGCAGTTAATTAGGCAGGCAATTAGGCAGGCAATTAGGCAGTTAATTAGGCAGGCAATTAGGCACATAATAAAACAGGCAATTAGGCAGTTAATTAGGCAGGCAATTAGGCAGGCAATTAGGAAGTAAATTAAGCTGGCAATTGGGCAGTTAATTAGGCAGGCAATTAAGCAGATAATTAGGCATTTAATTAGGCAGGCAATTAAGCAGATAATTAGGCAGGCAATTAGGCAGATAATTAAGCAGGCTATTAGGCAGTTAATTAGGCGGTCAATTAGGCAGGCAATTAGGCAGTTAATTAGGCAGGCAATTGGGCATTTAATTAGGCAGTTAATTAGGCAGGCAATTAAGCAGATAATTAGGCAGTTATTAGGCCAGCAATTAGCAGATATTTAGGCAGGCAATTAGGCAGATACTTAGGCAGGCAAGTTGGGCAGTTAATTAGGCAGGCATTTAAGCAGATAATTAGGCATTTAATTAGGCAGGCAATTAAGCAGATAATTATGCAGGCAAATTAGGCAGATAATTAAGCAGGCAATTAGGCAGTTAATTAGGCGGTCAATAAGGCAGGCAATTAGGCAGTTAATTAGGCGGGACAATTAGGCAGGCAATTAGGCAGTTAATTAGGCAGTTAATTAGCAGTTAATTAGGCTGGCAATTAAGCAGACTATTAGGCAATTAATTAGGCAGGCAATTAAGCAGATGATTAGGCAGGCAATTAGGCAGATAATTAGGCAGTTAATTAGGCAGGCAATTAAGCAGATTACTTAGGCAGGCAATTAGGCAGGCAATTAAGCAGGCAATTAGGCAGGCAATTAGGCACATAATAAGGCAGGCAATTAGGCAGTTAATTAGGCAGGCAATTAGGCAGGCAATTAGGCAGTTAATTAGGCAGGCAATTTAGGCAGGGCAATTAAGCAGGCAATTAGGCAGGCAATTAGGCACATAATAAGGCAGGCAATTAGGCAGTTAATTAGGCAGGCAATTAGGCAGGCACTTAGGCAGTTAATTAGGCAGGCAATTGGGCAGTTAATTAGGCAGTTAATTAGGCAGGCAATTGGGCAGTTTATTAGGCAGTTATATAGGCAGGCAATTAAGCAGCTAAATAGGCAGGCAATTAGGCAGGCAATTAGGCAGGTAATTAGGCAGATAATTAAGCAGGCAATTAGGCAGTAATTAAGCGGTCAATTAGGTTGGCAATTGGGCAGTTAATTAGGCAGGCAATTAGGCAGGCACTTAGGCAGTTAATTAGGCAGGCAATTAGGCACATAATAAGGCAGGCAAATAGGCAGTTAATTAGGCAGGCAATTAGGCAGGCAATTAGGAAGTAAATTAGGCTGGCAATTAGGCAGGCAATAAAGCAGGCAATAAGGCAGGCAATAAGGCAGTTTATTAGTCAAGCAATAAGGCAGGCAATTAGGCAGGTAATATAGCAGGCAATTATGCAGTTATTAGGCAAGCAATTAGGCAAGCAGGCAATTAGGCAAGCAGGCAAATATGCAGGCAATTAAGCAGTTAATTAGGCAGGCAGGCAATTTGGCAGGTAATTAGGCAGGCTATTAGGCAGTTAATTAGGCGGTCAATTAGGCAGGCGATTGGTCAGTTAATTAAGCAGTTAATTAGGCAGGCAATTGGGAAGTTAATAGGCAGTTAAATTAGGCAGGCAATTAAGCAGATAGTTAGGCAGTTAATTAGGCAGGCAATTAAGCAGATCATTTGGCAGTCAATTATGCAGATAATTAAGCAGGCAATTAGGCAGTTAATTAGGCGGTCAATAAGGCAGGCATTTGGCAGTTAATTAGGCAGTTGATAAGGCAGGCAATTGGTTAGTTAATTAGGCAGGCAATTAAGCAGATAATTAGGCATTTAATTAGGCAGGCAATTAAGCAGATAATTAGGCAGTCAATTAGGCAGATAATTTAAGCAGGCAATTAGGCAGTTAATTAGGCGGTCAATTAGCCAGGCCAATTAGGCAGTTAATTAGGCGGTCAATTAGGCAGGCAATTAGGCAGTAATTAGGGCAGTTAATTAGGCTGGAAATTAAGCAGACTATTAGGCAGTTAATTAGGCAGGCAATTAAGCAGATGATTTAGGCAGGCAATTATGCAGATAATTAGGCAGTTAATTAGGCAGGCAATTAAGCAGATAATTAGGCAGGCAATTAGGCAGGCAATTAAGCAGGCAATCAGGCAGGCAATTAGGCAGATATATGAGAAGGCAATCAGGCAGTTAATTAGGCAGGCAATTAGGCAGGCACTTAGGCAGTTAATTAGGCAGGCAATTGGGCAGTTAATTAAGCAGTTAATTAGGCAGGCAATTGGGCAGTTAATTAGGCAGTTATATAGGCAGGCAATTAAGCAGATAAATAGGCAGGCAATTAGGCAGGCAATTAGGCAGGTAATTAGGCAGATATGATTAAGCAGGGCAATTAGGCAGTTAATTAAGCGGTCAATTAGGCAGGCAATTGGGCAGTTAATTAGGCAGGCAATTAGGCAGGCACTTAGGCAGTTAATTAGGCAGGCAATTAGGCACATAATAAGGCAGGCAATTAGGCAGTTAATTAGGCAGGCAATTAGGAAGTAAATTAGGCTGGCAATTAGGCAGGCAATTAAGCAGGCAATAAGGCAGGCAATAAGGCAGTTTATTAGTCAAGCAATTAGGCAGGCAATTAGGCAGGTAATATAGCAGGCAATTATGCAGTTATTAGGCAAGCAATTAGGCAAGCAGGCAATTAGGCAAGCAGGCAAATATGCAGGCAATTAAGCAGTTAATTAGGCAGGCAGGCAATTTGGCAGGTAATTAGGCAGGCTATTAGGCAGTTATATAAGCGCTCAATTAGGCAGGCAATTGGTCAGTTAATTTAAGCAGTTAATTAGAGGCAGGCAATTTGGCAGGTAATTAGGGCAGGCAATTAAGCAGATATGTTAGGCAGTTAATTAGGCAGGCAATTAAGCAGATCATTTGGCAGTCAATTATGCAGATAATTAAGCAGGCAATTAGGCAGTTAATTAGGCGGGTCAATAAGGCAGGCATTTGGCAGTTAATTAGGCAGTTAATAAGGCAGGCAATTGGTTAGTTAATTAGGCAGGCAATTAGGCAGGCACTTAGGCAGTTAACTAGGCAGTTAATTAGGGCAGGCAATTGGGGCAGTTAATTAGGCAGTTAATTAAGCAAGCAATTGGGCAGTAATTAGGCAGTTTTATTAGGCAGGCAATTAAGCAGATAATTAGGCAGGCAATTAGGCAGGCATTTAGGCAGGCAAATAGGCAGTTAATTAGGCAGGCAATTAGGGAGATATATGAGAAGGCAATCAGGCAGTTAATCAGGCAGGCAATTAGGCAGGCACTTAAGCAGTAATTAGGCAGGCAATTAGGCAGTTAATAAGGCAGTTTATTAGGCAGGCAATTAGGCAGATAATTAGGCAGGCAATTAGGCTGGCAATTAGGCAGTCAATTAGGCAGTTAATTAGGCAGGCAATTAGGCAGATAATTAAGCAGGCAATTAGGCAGTTTATTAGTCAAGCAATTAGGCAGGCAATTAGGCAGGGTAATTTAGCAGGCAATTATGCAGTTATTAGGCAAGCAATTAGGCAAGCAGGCAATTAGGCAAGCAGGCAAATAAGCAGGCAATTAAGCAGTTAATTAGGCAGGCAGGCTATTTGGCAGGTAATTAGGCAGGCTATTAGGCAGTTAATTAGGCGGTCAATTAGGCAGGCAATTGGTCAGTTAATTAGGCAGTTAATTAGGCAGGCAATTAAGCATATAATTAGGCAGTTAATTTAGGCAGGCAATTAAGCAGATGATTAGGCAGGCAATTAGGCAGATAATTAAGCAGGCAATTAGGCAGTTAATTAGGCGGTTATTAGGCAGGCAATTAGGCAGTTAATTAGGCAGTTAATTAGGCAGGCAATTAGGCAGATAATTAAGCAGGCAATTAGGCAGTTTATTAGTCAAGCAATTAGGCAGGCAATTAGGCAGGTAATTTAGCAGGCAATTATGCAGTTATTAGGCAAGCAATTAGGCAAGCAGGCAATTAGGCAAGCAGGCAAATAAGCAGGCAATTAAGCAGTTAATTAGGCAGGCAGGCTATTTGGCAGGTAATTAGGCAGGCTATTAGGCAGTTAATTAGCGGTCAATTAGGCAGGCATTTAGGCAGTTAATTAGGCGGTTAATTAGACAGGCAATTAGGCATTTAATTATGCAGTTAATTAGGCAGGCAATTGTTAATTTAATAAGGTAGTTAATAAGGCAGGCAATTAGGCAGGCAATTAGGCATTTAATTAGGCAGGCAATAAGGCAGATAATTAAGCAGGCAATCAGGCAGTTAATTAGGCAGGCAATTAAGCAGAAACTTAAGCAGTTAAATTAGGCAGTGAATTAGCCAGGCAATTTGGCAGTTAATTATGCAGTTAATTAGGCAGGCAATTGGGCATTTAAATTAGGCAGTTAATAGGCAGGCAATTAAGCAGATAAATAGGCAGTTAATTAGGCCAGAAATTAAGCAGATATTTAGGCAGGCAATTAGGCAGATAATTAAGCAGGCAATTAGGCAGTTAATTAGGCGGTCAATTAGGCAGGCAATTAGGCAGTTAATTAGACAGTTAATTAGGCAGGAAATTGGGCAGTTAATTAGGCAGGCAATTAAGCAGATAATTAGGCAGTTAATTAGGCAGGCAATTAACCAGATAATTAGGCAGGCAATTAGGCAGATAATTAAGCAGGCAATTAGGCAGTTAATTAAAAGGTCAATTAGGCAGGCAATTTGGCATTTAATTAGGCAGTTAATTAGGCAGGAAATTGTGCAGTTAATTAGGCAGGCCATTGGGCAGGCAATAAGCAGTTAATTAGACAGGCAATTAGGCAGGGCAATCGGGAAGGCAATTAAGCAGGCAAATAGGCAGGCAATAAGGCAGTTAATTTGACAGGCATTTAGGCATGGTAATTAGGTAGTAATTAGGCAAGCAATTAGGCAGGCAGGCAATTAGGCAGGCAGGCAATTAGGCAGACAGGCAATTAGGCAGGCAATTAAGCAGTTTATTAGGAAGGCAGTCAATTAGGCAGGCACTTAGGCAGTTAATTAGGCAGGCAATTGTGCAGTTAATTAGGCAGTTTAATTAGGCAGGCAATTGGGCAGTTAATTAGGCAGTTATATAGGCAGGCAATTAAGCAGATAAATAGGCAGGCAATTAGGCAGGCAATTAGGCAGGTAATTAGGCAGATAATTAAGCAGGCAATTAGGCAGTTAATTAAGCGGTCAATTAGGCAGGCAATTGGGCAGTTAATTAGGCAGGCAATTAAAGCAGGCACTTAGGCAGTTAATTAGGCAGACAATTAGGCAGTTAATAAGGCAGTTAATTAGGCAGGCAATAAGGCAGATAATTAGGCAGGAAATTAGGCTGACAATTAGACAGTCAATTAGGCAGTTAATTAGGCAGGCAATTAGGCAGATAATTAAGCAGC
>NW_026962470.1:276193-288491 GCF_032445375.1 Bacillus rossius redtenbacheri | reverse complement strand
GGCAGGCAATTAGGCAATTAATTAGGCAGGCAGTTAGGCAGGCACTTAGGCAGTTAATTAGGCAGTTAATTAGGCAGGCAATTGGGCAGTTAATTAGGCAGGTAATTGGGCAGGCAATAAGGCAGATAATTAGACAGGCAATTAGGCAGTTAATTAGGCAGGGTATTAAGCAGGCAATTAGGCAGACACTTAGGCAGTTAACTAGGCAGTTAATTAGGCAGGCAATTGGGCAGTTAATTAGGCAGTTAATTAAGCAAGCAATTGTGCAGTTAATTAGGCAGTTTATTAGGCAGGCAATTAAGCAGATAATTAGGCAGGCAATTAGGCAGGCATTTAGGCAGGCAAATAGGCAGTTAATTAGGCAGGCAATTAGGCAGATATATGAGAAGGCAATCAGGCAGTTAATCAGGCAGGCAATTAGGCAGGCACTTAGGCAGTTAATTAGGCAGGCAATTAGGCAGTTAATAAGGCAGTTAATTAGGCAGGCAATTAGGCAGATAATTAGGCAGGCAATAAGGCAGTCAATTAGGCAGTTAATTAGGCAGGCAATTAGGCAGATAATTAAGCAGGCAATTAGGCAGTTAATTAGGCGTTTAATTAGACAGGCAATTAGGCATTTAATTAGGCAGTTAATTAGGCAGGCAAGTGTGCAGTTAATTAGGTAGTTAATTAGGCAGGCAATTAGGCAGGCAATTAGGCAGTTAATTAGGCAGGCAATTAGGCACATAATAAAACAGGAACTTAGGCAGTTAATTAGGCAGGCAATTTGGCAGGCAATTAGGAAGTAAATCAGGCTGGCAATTAGGCAGGCAATTAAGCAGGCAATAAGGCAGGCAATAAGGCAGTTTATTAGTCAAGCAATTAGGCAAGCAATTAGGCAGGTAATTTAGCAGGCAATTATGCAGTTATTAGGCAAGCAATTAGGCAAGCAGGCAATTAGGCAAGCAGGCAAATAAGCAGGCAATTAAGCAGTTAATTAGGCAGGCAGGCTATTTGGCAGGTAATTAGGCAGGCTATTAGGCAGTTAATTAGGCGGTCAATTAGGCAGGCAATTGGTCAGTTAATTAGGCAGTTAATTAGGCAGGCAATTAAGCATATAATTAAGCAGTTAATTAGGCAGGCAATTAAGCAGATGATTAGGCAGGCAATTAGGCAGATAATTAAGCAGGCAATTAGGCAGTTTATAAGGCGGTTATTAGGCAGGCAATTAGGCAGTTAATTAGGCAGTTAATTAGGCAGGCAATTAGGCAGTTAATTAGGCGGTTAATTAGACAGGCAATTAGGCATTTAATTAGGCAGTTAATTAGGCAGGCAATTGTTAATTTAATAAGGTAGTTAATAAGGCAGGCAATTAGGCAGGCAATTAGGCATTTAATTAGGCAGGCAATTAGGCAGATAATTAAGCAGGCAATCAGGCAGTTAATTAGGCAGGCAATTAGGCAGACACTTAAGCAGTTAATTAGGCAGTGAATTAGCCAGGCAATTTGGCAGTTAATTATGCAGTTAATTAGGCAGGCAATTGGGCATTTAATTAGGCAGTTAATTAGGCAGGCAATTAAGCAGATAATTAGGCAGTTAATTAGGCCAGAAATTAAGCAGATATTTAGGCAGGCATTAAGGCAGATAATTAAGCAGGCAATTAGGCAGTTAATTAGGCGGTCAATTAGGCCGGCAATTAGGCAGTTAATTAGGCAGTTAATTAGGCAGGAAATTGGGCAGTTAATTAGGCAGTTAATTAGGCAGGCAATTAAGCAGATAATTAGGCAGTTAATTAGGCAGGCAATTAACCAGATAATTAGGCAGGCAATTAGGCAGATAATTAAGCAGGCAATTAGGCAGTTAATTAAAAGGGTCAATTAGGCAGGCAATTAGGCATTTAATTAGGCAGTTAATTAGGCAGGAAATTGTGCAGTTAATTAGGCAGGCCATTGGGCAGGCAATAAGGCAGTTAATTAGACAGGCAATTAGGCAGGCAATCGGGAAGGCAATTAAGCAGGCAAATAGGCAGGCAATAAGGCAGTTAATTTGACAGGCATTTAGGCAGGTAATTAGGTAGTAATTAGGCAAGCAATTAGACAGGCAGGCAATTAGGCAGGCAGGCAATTAGGCAGACAGTCAATTAGGCAGGCAGGCAATTAGGCAGGCAATTAAGCAGTTTATTATGAAGGCAGTCAATTTGGCAGGTAATAAGGCAGGCAATTATGCAGGCTATTAGGCAGATAATTAGGCAGGCAATTAGGCAGGCAATTAGGCACCTAATTAGGCGGTCTTTTAGGCCGGCAATTGGGCAGTTAATTATGCAGTTAATTAGGCAGGCAATTGGGCAGTTAATTAGGCAGTTAATTAGGATGGCAATTAGGCAGATATTTAGGCATTTAATTAGGCAGGCAATAAAGCAGATGATTAGGCAGGCACATAGGCAGATAATTAAGCAGGCAATTAGGCAGTTAATTAGGCAGGCAATTAGGCATTTAATTAGGCCGTTAATTAGGCAGGCAAGTGTGCAGTTAATTAGGTAGTTAATTAGGCAGGCAATTAGGCAGGCAATTTGGGAGTTAATTTGCAGGCAATTAGGCAGATAATTAAGCAGGCAATCAGGCAGTTAATTAGGCAGGCAATTAGGCAGGCAATTAGGCAGTTAATTAGGCAGGCAATTAGGCACATAATAAAACAGGCAATTAGGCAGTTAATTAGGCAGGCAATTAGGCAGGCAATTAGGAAGTAAATTAAGCTGGCAATTGGGCAGTTAATTAGGCAGGCAATTAAGCAGATAATTAGGCATTTAATTAGGCAGGCAATTAAGCAGATAATTAGGCAGGCAATTAGGCAGATAATTAAGCAGGCTATTAGGCAGTTAATTAGGCGGTCAATTAGGCAGGCAATTAGGCAGTTAATTAGGCAGGCAATTGGGCATTTAATTAGGCAGTTAATTAGGCAGGCAATTAAGCAGATAATTAGGCAGTTAATTAGGCCAGCAATTAAGCAGATATTTAGGCAGGCAATTAGGCAGATACTTAGGCAGGCAATTGGGCAGTTAATTAGGCAGGCATTTAAGCAGATAATTAGGCATTTAATTAGGCAGGCAATTAAGCAGATAATTATGCAGGCAATTAGGCAGATAATTAAGCAGGCAATTAGGCAGTTAATTAGGCGGTCAATAAGGCAGGCAATTAGGCAGTTAATTAGGCGGACAATTAGGCAGGCAATTAGGCAGTTAATTAGGCAGTTAATTAGGCAGTTAATTAGGCTGGCAATTAAGCAGACTATTAGGCAATTAATTAGGCAGGCAATTAAGCAGATGATTAGGCAGGCAATTAGGCAGATAATTAGGCAGTTAATTAGGCAGGCAATTAAGCAGATACTTAGGCAGGCAATTAGGCAGGCAATTAAGCAGGCAATTAGGCAGGCAATTAGGCAGATATATGAGAAGGCAATCAGGCAGTTAATTAGGCAGGCAATTAGGCAGGCACTTAGGCAGTTAATTAGGCAGGCAATTGGGCAGTTAATTAGGCAGTTAATTAGGCAGGCAATTGGGCAGTTTATTAGGCAGTTATATAGGCAGGCAATTAAGCAGCTAAATAGGCAGGCAATTAGGCAGGCAATTAGGCAGGTAATTAGGCAGATAATTAAGCAGGCAATTAGGCAGTAATTAAGCGGTCAATTAGGTTGGCAATTGGGCAGTTAATTAGGCAGGCAATTAGGCAGGCACTTAGGCAGTTAATTAGGCAGGCAATTAGGCACATAATAAGGCAGGCAATTAGGCAGTTAATTAGGCAGGCAATTAGGCAGGCAATTAGGAAGTAAATTAGGCTGGCAATTAGGCAGGCAATTAAGCAGGCAATAAGGCAGGCAATAAGGCAGTTTATTAGTCAAGCAATAAGGCAGGCAATTAGGCAGGTAATATAGCAGGCAATTATGCAGTTATTAGGCAAGCAATTAGGCAAGCAGGCAATTAGGCAAGCAGGCAAATATGCAGGCAATTAAGCAGTTAATTAGGCAGGCAGGCAATTTGGCAGGTAATTAGGCAGGCTATTAGGCAGTTAATTAGGCGGTCAATTAGGCAGGCGATTGGTCAGTTAATTAAGCAGTTAATTAGGCAGGCAATTGGGAAGTTAATTAGGCAGTTAATTAGGCAGGCAATTAAGCAGATAGTTAGGCAGTTAATTAGGCAGGCAATTAAGCAGATCATTTGGCAGTCAATTATGCAGATAATTAAGCAGGCAATTAGGCAGTTAATTAGGCGGTCAATAAGGCAGGCATTTGGCAGTTAATTAGGCAGTTGATAAGGCAGGCAATTGGTTAGTTAATTAGGCAGGCAATTAAGCAGATAATTAGGCATTTAATTAGGCAGGCAATTAAGCAGATAATTAGGCAGGCAATTAGGCAGATAATTAAGCAGGCAATTAGGCAGTTAATTAGGCGGTCAATTAGCCAGGCAATTAGGCAGTTAATTAGGCGGTCAATTAGGCAGGCAATTAGGCAGTTAATTAGGCAGTTAATTAGGCTGGAAATTAAGCAGACTATTAGGCAGTTAATTAGGCAGGCAATTAAGCAGATGATTAGGCAGGCAATTATGCAGATAATTAGGCAGTTAATTAGGCAGGCAATTAAGCAGATAATTAGGCAGGCAATTAGGCAGGCAATTAAGCAGGCAATTAGGCAGGCAATTAGGCAGATATATGAGAAGGCAATCAGGCAGTTAATTAGGCAGGCAATTAGGCAGGCACTTAGGCAGTTAATTAGGCAGGCAATTGGGCAGTTAATTAAGCAGTTAATTAGGCAGGCAATTGGGCAGTTAATTAGGCAGTTATATAGGCAGGCAATTAAGCAGATAAATAGGCAGGCAATTAGGCAGGCAATTAGGCAGGTAATTAGGCAGATAATTAAGCAGGCAATTAGGCAGTTAATTAAGCGGTCAATTAGGCAGGCAATTGGGCAGTTAATTAGGCAGGCAATTAGGCAGGCACTTAGGCAGTTAATTAGGCAGGCAATTAGGCACATAATAAGGCAGGCAATTAGGCAGTTAATTAGGCAGGCAATTAGGAAGTAAATTAGGCTGGCAATTAGGCAGGCAATTAAGCAGGCAATAAGGCAGGCAATAAGGCAGTTTATTAGTCAAGCAATTAGGCAGGCAATTAGGCAGGTAATATAGCAGGCAATTATGCAGTTATTAGGCAAGCAATTAGGCAAGCAGGCAATTAGGCAAGCAGGCAAATATGCAGGCAATTAAGCAGTTAATTAGGCAGGCAGGCAATTTGGCAGGTAATTAGGCAGGCTATTAGGCAGTTAATAAGCGCTCAATTAGGCAGGCAATTGGTCAGTTAATTAAGCAGTTAATTAGGCAGGCAGGCAATTTGGCAGGTAATTAGGCAGGCAATTAAGCAGATAGTTAGGCAGTTAATTAGGCAGGCAATTAAGCAGATCATTTGGCAGTCAATTATGCAGATAATTAAGCAGGCAATTAGGCAGTTAATTAGGCGGTCAATAAGGCAGGCATTTGGCAGTTAATTAGGCAGTTAATAAGGCAGGCAATTGGTTAGTTAATTAGGCAGGCAATTATGCAGATAATTAGGCATTTAATTAGGCAGGCAATTAAGCAGATAATTAGGCAGGCAATTAGGCAGATAATTAAGCAGGCAATTAGGCAGTTAATTAGGCGGTCAATTAGGCAGGCAATTAGGCAGTTAATTAGGCGGTCAATTAGGCAGGCAATTAGGCAGTTAATTAGGCAGTTAATTAGGCTGGAAATTAAGCAGACTATTAGGCAGTTAATTAGGCAGGCAATTAAGCAGATGATTAGGCAGGCAATTAGGCAGATAATTAAGCAGGCAATTAGGCGGTCAATAAGACAGGCAATTAGGCAGTTAATTAGGCAGTTAATTAGGCAGGCAATTGGGCAGTTAATTAGGCAGTTAATTAGACAGGCAAATTGGCATTTAATAAGGAAGTTAATTAGGCAGGAAGTTAAGCAGATAATTAGGCAGGCATGTAGGCAGGCAATTAGGCAGGCAATTAGGCAGTTAATTAGGCAGGCAGTTAGGCAGGCACTTAGGCAGTTAATTAGGCAGTTAATTAGGCAGGCAATTGGGCAGTTAATTAGGCAGGTAATTGGGCAGGCAATAAGGCAGATAATTAGACAGGCAATTAGGCAGTTAATTAGGCAGGGTATTAGGCAGGCAATTAGGCAGGCACTTAGGCAGTTAACTAGGCAGTTAATTAGGCAGGCAATTGGGCAGTTAATTAGGCAGTTAATTAAGCAAGCAATTGGGCAGTTAATTAGGCAGTTTATTAGGCAGGCAATTAAGCAGATAATTAGGCAGGCAATTAGGCAGGCATTTAGGCAGGCAAATATGCAGTTAAATAGGCAGGCAATTAGGGAGATATATGAGAAGGCAATCAGGCAGTTAATCAGGCAGGCAATTAGGCAGGCACTTAGGCAGTTAATTAGGCAGGCAATTAGGCAGTTAATAAGGCAGTTCATTAGGCAGGCAATTAGGCAGATAATTAGGCAGGCAATTAGGCTGGCAATTAGGCAGTCAATTAGGCAGTTAATTAGGCAGGCAATTAGGCAGATAATTAAGCAGGCAATTAGGCAGTTTATTAGTCAAGCAATTAGGCAGGCAATTAGGCAGTTAATTAGGCAGGCAAGTGTGCAGTTAATTAGGCGGTCAATTAGGCAGGCAATTAGGCAGTTAATTAGGCAGTTAATTAGGCAGGCAGGCTATTCGGCAGGTAATTAGGCAGGCTATTAGGCAGTTAATTAGGCGGTCAATTAGGCAGGCAATTGGTCAGTTAACTAGGCAGTTAATTAGGCAGGCAATTAAGCATATAATTAGGCAGTTAATTAGGCAGGCAATTAAGCAGATTATTAGGCAGGCAATTAGGCAGATAATTAAGCAGGCAATTAGGCAGTTAATTAGGCGGTTATTAGGCAGGCAATTAGGCAGTTAATTAGGCAGTTAATTAGGCAGGCAATTAGGCAGTTAATTAGGCGGTTAATTAGACAGGCAATTAGGCATTTAATTAGGCAGTTAATTAGGCAGGCAATTAGGCAGGCAATTAGGCATTTAATTAGGCAGGCAATAAGGCAGATAATTAAGCAGGCAATCAGGCAGTTAATTAGGCAGGCAATTAGGCAGACACTTAAGCAGTTAATTAGGCAGTGAATTAGCCAGGCAATTTGGCAGTTAATTATGCAGTTAATTAGGCAGGCAATTGGGCATTTAATTAGGCAGTTAATTAGGCAGGCAATTAAGCAGATAATTAGGCAGTTAATTAGGCCAGAAATTAAGCAGATATTTAGGCAGGCAATTAGGCAGATAATTAAGCAGGCAATTAGGCAGTTAATTAGGCGGTCAATTAGGCAGGCAATTAGGCAGTTAATTAGGCAGTTAATTAGGCAGGAAATTGGGCAGTTAATTAGGCAGTTAATTAGGCAGGCAATTAAGCAGATAATTAGGCAGTTAATTAGGCAGGCAATTAACCAGATAATTAGGCAGGCAATTAGGCAGATAATTAAGCAGGCAATTAGGCAGTTAATTAAAAGGTCAATTAGGCAGGCAATTTGGCATTTAATTAGGCAGTTAATTAGGCAGGAAATTGTGCAGTTAATTAGGCAGGCCATTGGGCAGGCAATAAGGCAGTTAATTAGACAGGCAATTAGGCAGGCAATCGGGAAGGCAATTAAGCAGGCAAATAGGCAGGCAATAAGGCAGTTAATTTGACAGGCATTTAGGCAGGTAATTAGGTAGTAATTAGGCAAGCAATTAGGCAGGCAGGCAATTAGGCAGGCAGGCAATTAGGCAGACAGGCAATTAGGCAGGCAATTAAGCAGTTTATTAGGAAGGCAGTCAATTAGGCAGGCACTTAGGCAGTTAATTAGGCAGGCAATTGGGCAGTTAATTAGGCAGTTAATTAGGCAGGCAATTGGGCAGTTAATTAGGCAGTTATATAGGCAGGCAATTAAGCAGATAAATAGGCAGGCAATTAGGCAGGCAATTAGGCAGGTAATTAGGCAGATAATTAGGCAGGCAATTAGGCAGTTAATTAAGCGGTCAATTAGGCAGGCAATTGGGCAGTTAATTAGGCAGGCAATTAGGCAGGCACTTAGGCAGTTAATTAGGCAGGCAATTAGGCACATAATAAGGCAGGCAATTAGGCAGTTAATTAGGCAGGCAATTAGGCAGGCAATTAGGCAGGCAATTAGGAAGTAAATTAGGCTGGCAATTAGGCAGGCAATTAAGCAGGCAATAAGGCAGGCAAAAAGGCAGTTTATTAGTCAAGCAATTAGGCAGGCAATTAGGCAGGTAATATAGCAGGCAATTATGCAGTTATTAGGCAAGCAATTAGGCAAGCAGGCAATTAGGCAAGCAGGCAAATATGCAGGAAATTAAGCAGTTAATTAGGCAGGCAGGCAATTTGGCAGGTAATTAGGCAGGCTATTAGGCAGTAAATTAGGCGATCAATTAGGCAGGCAATTGGTCAGTTAATTAAGCAGTTAATTAGGCAGGCAATTGGGAAGTTAATTAGGCAGTTAATTAGGCAGGCAATTAAGCAGATAGTTAGGCAGTTAATTAGGCAGGCAATTAAGCAGATCATTTGGCAGTCAATTATGCAGATAATTAAGCAGGCAATTAGGCAGTTAATTAGGCGGTCAATAAGGCAGGCATTTGGCAGTTAATTAGGCAGTTAATAAGGCAGGCAATTGGTTAGTTAATTAGGCAGGCAATTAAGCAGATAATTAGGCATTTAATTAGGCAGGCAATTAAGCAGATAATTAGGCAGGCAATTAGGCAGATAATTAAGCAGGCAATTAGGCAGTTAATTAGGCGGTCAATTAGGCAGGCAATTAGGCAGTTAATTAGGCAGGCAATTAGGCAGTTAATTAGGCAGTTAATTAGGCAAGTAATTAGGCTGGAAATTAAGCAGACTATTAGGCAGTTAATTAGGCAGGTAATTAAGCAGATGATTAGGCAGGCAATTAGGCAGATAATTAAGCAGGCAATTAGGCGGTCAATAAGGCAGGCAATTAGGCAGTTAATTAGGCAGCAATTGGGCAGTTAATTAGGCAGTTAATTAGACAGGCAAATTGGCATTTAATAAGGAAGTTAATTAGGCAGGAAATTAAGCAGATAATTAGGCAGGCATGTAGGCAGGCAATTAGGCAGGCAATTAGGCAGTTAATTAGGCAGATAATTAAGCAGGCAATTAGGCAGTTAATTAAGCGGTCAATTAGGCAGGCAATTGGGCAGTTAATTAGGCAGGCAATTAGGCAGGCACTTAGGCAGTTAATTAGGCAGGCAATTAGGCACATAATAAGGCAGGCAATTAGGCAGTTAATTAGGCAGGCAATTAGGCAGGCAATTAGGAAGTAAATTAGGCTGGCAATTAGGCAGGCAATTAATCAGGCAATAAGGCAGGCAATAAGGCAGTTTATTAGTCAAGCAATTAGGCAGGCAATTAGGCAGGTAATATAGCAGGCAATTATGCAGTTATTAGGCAAGCAATTAGGCAAGCAGGCAAATAGGCAAGCAGGCAAATATGCAGGCAATTAAGCATTTAATTAGGCAGGCAGGCAATTTGGCAGGTAATTAGGCAGGCTATTAGGCAGTTAATTAGGCGGTCAATTAGGCAGGCAATTGGTCAGTTAATTAAGCAGTTAATTAGGCAGGCAATTGGGAAGTTAATTAGGCAGTTAATTAGGCAGGCAATTAAGCAGATAGTTAGGCAGTTAATTAGGCAGGCAATTAAGCAGATCATTTGGCAGTCAATTATGCAGATAATTAAGCAGGCAATTAGGCAGTTAATTAGGCGGTCAATAAGGCAGGCATTTGGCAGTTAATTAGGCAGTTAATAAGGCAGGCAATTGGTTAGTTAATTAGGCAGGCAATTAAGCAGATAATTAGGCATTTAATTAGGCAGGCAATTAAGCAGATAATTAGGCAGGCAATTAGGCAGATAATTAAGCAGGCAATTAGGCAGTTAATTAGGCGGTCAATTAGGCAGGCAATTAGGCAGTTAATTAGGCGGTCAATTAGGCAGGCAATTAGGCAGTTAATTAGGCAGTTAATTAGGCTGGAAATTAAGCAGACTATTAGGCAGTTAATTAGGCAGGCATTTAAGCAGATGATTAGGCAGGCAATTAGGCAGATAATTAGGCAGTTAATTAGGCAGGCAATTAAGCAGATAATTAGGCAGGCAATTAGGCTGTCAATTAAGTAGGCATTTAGGCAGGCAATTAGGCAGATATATGAGAAGGCAATCAGGCAGTTAATAAGGCAGGCAATTAGGCAGGCACTTAGGCAGTTAATTAGGCAGGCAATTGGGCAGTTAATTAGGCAGTTAATTAGGCAGGCAATTGGGCAGTTAATTAGGCAGTTATATAGGCAGGCAATTAAGCAGATAAATAGGCAGGCAATTAGGCAGGCAATTAGGCAGGTAATTAGGCAGATAATTAAGCAGGCAATTAGGCAGTTAATTAAGCGGTCAATTAGGCAGGCAATTGGGCAGTTAATTAGGCAGGCAATTAGGCAGGCACTTAGGCAGTTAATTAGGCAGGCAATTAGGCACATAATAAGGCAGGCAATTAGGCAGGTAATTAGGCAGATAATTAAGCAGGCAATTAGGCAGTTAATTAAGCGGTCAATTAGGCAGGCAATTGGGCAGTTAATTAGGCAGGCAATTAGGCAGGCACTTAGGCAGTTAATTAGGCAGGCAATTAGGCACATAATAAGGCAGGCAATTAGGCAGTTAATTAGGCAGGCAATTAGGCAGGCAATTAGGAAGTAAATTAGGCTGGCAATTAGGCAGGCAATTAAGCAGGCAATAAGGCAGGCAATAAGGCAGTTTATTAGTCAAGCAATTAGGCAGGCAATTAGGCAGGTAATATAGCAGGCAATTATGCAGTTATTAGGCAAGCAATTAGGCAAGCAGGCAATTAGGCAAGCAGGCAAATATGCAGGCAATTAAGCAGTTAGTTAGGCAGGCAGGCAATTTGGCAGGTAATTAGGCAGGCTATTAGGCAGTTAATTAGGCGGTCAATTAGGCAGGCAATTGGTCAGTTAATTAAGCAGTTAATTAGGCAGGCAATTGGGAAGTTAATTAGGCAGGCAATTAAGCAGATAGTTAGGCAGTTAATTAGGCAGGCAATTAAGCAGATCATTTGGCAGTCAATTATGCAGATAATTAAGCAGGCAATTATGCAGTTAATTAGGCGGTCAATAAGGCAGGCATTTGGCAGTTATTTAGGCAGTTAATAAGGCAGGCAATTGGTTAGTTAATTAGGCAGGCGATTAAGCAGATAATTAGGCATTTAATTAGGCAGGCAATTAAGCAGATAATTAGGCAGGCAATTAGGCAGATAATTAAGCAGGCAATTAGGCAGTTAATTAGGCGGTCAATTAGGCAGGCAATTAGGCAGTTAATTAAGCGGTCAATTAGGCAGGCAATTAGGCAGTTAATTAGGCAGTTAATTAGGCTGGAAATTAAGCAGACTATTAGGCAGTTAATTAGGCAGGCAATTAAGCAGAAGATTAGGCAGGCAATTAGGCAGATAATTAAGCAGGCAATTAGGCGGTCAAAAAGGCAGGCAATTAGGCAGTTAATTAGGCAGTTAATTAGGCAGGCAATTGGGCAGTTAATTAGGCAGTTAATTAGACAGGCAAATTGGCATTTAATAAGGAAGTTAATTAGGCAGGAAATTAAGCAGATGATTAGGCAGGCATGTAGGCAGGCAATTAGGCAGGCAATTAGGCAATTAATTAGACAGGCAGTTAGGCAGGCACTTAGGCAGTTAATTAGGCAGTTAATTTGGCAGGCAATTGGGCAGTTAATTAGGCAGGTAATTGGGCAGGCAATAAGGCAGATAATTAGACAGGCAATTAGGCAGTTAATTAGGCAGGGTATTAAGCAGGCAATTAGGCAGACACTTAGGCAGTTAACTAGGCAGTTAATTAGGCAGGCAATTGGGCAGTTAATTAGGCAGTTAATTAAGCAAGCAATTGGGCAGTTAATTAGGCAGTTTATTAGGCAGGCAATTAAGCAGATAATTAGGCAGGCAATTAGGCAGGCATTTAGGCAGGCAAATAGGCAGTTAATTAGGCAGGCAATTAGGCAGTTAATTAGGCAGTTAATTAGGCAGTTAATTAGGCTGGAAATTAAGCAGACTATTAGGCAGTTAATTAGGCAGGTAATTAAGCAGATGATTAGGCAGGCAATTAGGCAGATAATTAAGCAGGCAATTAGGCGGTCAATAAGGCAGGCAATTAGGCAGTTAATTAGGCAGTTAATTAGGCAGCAA
>NW_026962470.1:270693-275693 GCF_032445375.1 Bacillus rossius redtenbacheri | reverse complement strand
ATTGGGCAGTTAATTAGGCAGGTAATTGGGCAGGCAATAAGGCAGATAATTAGACAGGCAATTAGGCAGTTAATTAAGCAGGGTATTAAGCAGGCAATTAGGCAGGCACTTAGGCAGTTAACTAGGCAGTTAATTAGGCAGGCATTTGGGCAGTTAATTAGGCAGTTAATTAAGCAAGCAATTGGGCAGTTAATTAGGCAGTTTATTAGGCAGGCAATTAAGCAGATAATTAGGCAGGCAATTAGGCAGGCAATTAGGCAGTCAATTAGGTAGTTAATTAGGCAGGCAATTAGGCAGATAATTAAGCAGGCAATTAGGCAGTTAATTAGGCGGTTAATTAGACAGGCAATTAGGCATTTAATTAGGCAGTTAATTAGGCAGGCAAGTGTGCAGTTAATTAGGTAGTTAATTAGGCAGGCAATTAGGCAGGCAATTAGGCAGTTAATTAGGCAGGCAATTAGGCACATAATAAAACAGGCAATTAGGCAGTTAATTAGGCAGGCAATTTGGCAGGCAATTAGGAAGTAAATCAGGCTGGCAATTAGGCAGGCAATTAAGCAGGCAATAAGGCAGGCAATAAGGCAGTTTATTAGTCAAGCAATTAGGCAAGCAATTAGGCAGGTAATTTAGCAGGCAATTATGCAGTTATTAGGCAAGCAATTAGGCAAGCAGGCAATTAGGCAAGCAGGCAAATAAGCAGGCAATTAAGCAGTTAATTAGGCAGGCAGGCTATTTGGCAGGTAATTAGGCAGGCTATTAGGCAGTTAATTAGGCGGTCAATTAGGCAGGCAATTGGTCAGTTAATAAGGCAGTTAATTAGGCAGGCAATTAAGCATATAATTAGGCAGTTAATTAGGCAGGCAATTAAGCAGATGATTAGGCAGGCAATTAGGCAGATAATTAAGCAGGCAATTAGGCATTTAATTAAGCGGTCAATTAGGCAGGCAATTGGGCAGTTAATTAGGCAGGCAATTAGGCAGGCACTTAGGCAGTTAATTAGGCAGGCAATTAGGCACATAATAAGGCAGGCAATTAGGCAGTTAATTAGGCAGGCAATTAGGCAGGCAATTAGGAAGTAAATTAGGCTGGCAATTAGGCAGGCAATTAAGCAGGCAATAAGGCAGGCAATAAGGCAGTTTATTAGTCAAGCAATTAGGCAGGCAATTAGGCAGGTAATATAGCAGGCAATTATGCAGTTATTAGGCAAGCAATAAGGCAAGCAGGCAATTAGGCAAGCAGGCAAATATGCAGGCAATTAAGCAGGTAATTAGGCAGGCAGGCAATTTGGCAGGTAATTAGGCAGGCTATTAGGCAGTTAATTAGGCGGTCAATTAGGCAGGCAATTGGTCAGTTAATTAAGCAGTTAATTAGGCAGGCAATTGGGAAGTTAATTAGGCAGTTAATTAGGCAGGCAATTAAGCAGATAGTTAGGCAGTTAATTAGGCAGGCAATTAAGCAGATCATTTGGCAGTCAATTATGCAGATAATTAAGCAGGCAATTAGGCAGTTAATTAGGCGTCAATAAGGCAGGCATTTGGCAGTTAATTAGGCAGTTAATAAGGCAGGCAATTGGTTAGTTAATTAGGCAGGCAATTAAGCAGATAATTAGGCATTTAATTAGGCAGGCAATTAAGCAGATAATTAGGCAGGCAATTAGGCAGATAATTAAGCAGGCAATTAGGCAGTTAATTAGGCGGTCAATTAGGCAGGCAATTAGGCAGTTAATTAGGCGGTCAATTAGGCAGGCAATTAGGCAGTTAATTAGGCAGTTAATTAGGCTGGAAATTAAGCAGACTATTAGGCAGTTAATTAGGCAGGCAATTAAGCAGAAGATTAGGCAAGCAATTAGGCAGATAATTAAGCAGGCAATTAGGCGGTCAATAAGGCAGGCAATTAGGCAGTTAATTAGGCAGTTAATTAGGCAGCAATTGGGCAGTTAATTAGGCAGTTAATTAGACAGGCAAATTGGCATTTAATAAGGAAGTTAATTAGGCAGGAAATTAAGCAGATAATTAGGCAGGCATGTAGGCAGGCAATTAGGCAGGCAATTAAGCAGTTAATTAGGCAGATAATTAAGCAGGCAATTAGGCAGTTAATTAAGCGGTCAATTAGGCAGGCAATTGGGCAGTTAATTAGGCAGGCAATTAGGCAGGCACTTAGGCAGTTAATTAGGCAGGCAATTAGGCACATAATAAGGCAGGCAATTAGGCAGTTAATTAGGCAGGCAATTAGGCAGGCAATTAGGAAGTAAATTAGGCTGGCAATTAGGCAGGCAATTAAGCAGGCAATAAGGCAGGCAATAAGGCAGTTTATTAGTCAAGCAATTAGGCAGGCAATTAGGCAGGTAATATAGCAGGCAATTTTGCAGTTATTAGGCAAGCAATTAGGCAAGCAGGCAATTAGGCAAGCAGGCAAATATGCAGGCAATTAAGCAGTTAATTAGGCAGGCAGGCAATTTGGCAGGTAATTAGGCAGGCTATTAGGCAGTTAATTAGGTGGTCAATTAGGCAGGCAATTGGTCAGTTAATTAAGCAGTTAATTAGGCAGGCAATTGGGAAGTTAATTAGGCAGGCAATTAAGCAGATAGTTAGGCAGTTAATTAGGCAGGCAATTAAGCAGATCATTTGGCAGTCAATTATGCAGATAATTAAGCAGGCAATTAGGCAGTTAATTAGGCAGTTAATTAGGCGGTCAATAAGGCAGGCATTTGGCAGTTAATTAGGCAGTTAATAAGGAAAGCAATTGGTTAGTTAATTAGGCAGGCAATTAAGCAGATAATTAGGCATTTAATTAGGCAGGCAATTAAGCAGATAATTAGGCAGGCAATTAGGCAGATAATTAAGCAGGCAATTAGGCAGTTAATTAGGCGGTCAATTAGGCAGGCAATTAGGCAGTTAATTAGGCGGTCAATTAGGCAGGCAATTAGGCAGTTAATTAGGCAGTTAATTAGGCTGGAAATTAAGCAGACTATTAGGCAGTTAATTAGGCAGGCAATTAAGCAGATGATTAGGCAGGCAATTAGGCAGATAATTAGGCAGTTAATTAGGCAGGCAATTAAGCAGATAATTAGGCAGGCAATTAGGCAGGCAATTAAGCAGGCAATTAGGCAGGCAATTAGGCAGATATATGAGAAGGCAATCAGGCAGTTAATTAGGCAGGCAATTAGGCAGGCACTTAGGCAGTTAATTAGGCAGGCAATTGGGCAGTTAATTAGGCAGTTAATTAGGCAGGCAATTGGGCAGTTAATTAGGCAGTTATATAGGCAGGCAATTAAGCAGATAAATAGGCAGGCAATTAGGCAGGCAATTAGGCAGGTAATTAGGCAGATAATTAAGCAGGCAATTAGGCAGTTAATTAAGCGGTCAATTATGCAGGCAATTGGGCAGTTAATTAGGCAGGCAATTAGGCAGGCACTTAGGCAGTTAATTAGGCAGGCAATTAGGCACATAATAAGGCAGGCAATTAGGCAGGTAATTAGGCAGATAATTAAGCAGGCAATTAGGCAGTTAATTAAGCGGTCAATTAGGCAGGCAATTGGGCAGTTAATTAGGCAGGGAATTAGGCAGGCACTTAGGCAGTTAATTAGGCAGGCAATTAGGCACATAATAAGGCAGGCAATTAGGCAGTTAATTAGGCAGGCAATTAGGCAGGCAATTAGGAAGTAAATTAGGCTGGCAATTAGGCAGGCAATTAAGCAGGCAATAAGGCAGGCAATAAGGCAGTTTATTAGTCAAGCAATTAGGCAGGCAATTAGGCAGGTAATATAGCAGGCAATTATGCAGTTATTAGGCAAGCAATTAGGCAAGCAGGCAATTAGGCAAGCAGGCAAATATGCAGGCAATTAAGCAGTTAATTAGGCAGGCAGGCAATTTGGCAGGTAATTAGGCAGGCTATTAGGCAGTTAATTAGGCGGTCAATTAGGCAGGCAATTGGTCAGTTAATTAAGCAGTTAATTAGGCAGGCAATTGGGAAGTTAATTAGGCAGTTAATTAGGCAGGCAATTAAGCAGATAGTTAGGCAGTTAATTAGGCAGGCAATTAAGCAGATCATTTGGCAGTCAATTATGCAGATAATTAGGCAGGCAATTAAGCAGATAATTAGGCAGGCAATTAGGCAGGTAATATAGCAGGCAATTATGCAGTTATTAGGCAAGCAATTAGGCAAGCAGGCAATTAGGCAAGCAGGCAAATATGCAGGCAATTAAGCAGTTAATTAGGCAGGCAGGCAATTAGGCAGATAATTAAGCAGGCAATTAGGCAGTTAATTAGGCGGTCAATTAGGCAGGCAATTAGGCAGTTAATTAGGCGGTCAATTAGGCAGGCAATTAGGCAGTTAATTAGGCAGTTAATTAGGCTGGAAATTAAGCAGACTATTAGGCAGTTAATTAGGCAGGCAATTAAGCAGATCATTTGGCAGTCAATTATGCAGATAATTAAGCAGGCAATTAGGCAGTTAATTAGGCGGTCAATAAGGCAGGCATTTGGCAGTTAATTAGGCAGTTAATTAGGCAGTCAATTGGGCAGTTAATTAGGCAGTTAATTAGGCAGGCAATTGGGCAGTTAATTAGGCAGTTATATAGGCAGGCAATTAAGCAGATAAATAGGCAGGCAATTAAGCAGGCAATTAGGCAGGTAATTAGGCAGATAATTAAGCAGGCAATTTGGCAGTTAATTAAGCGGTCAATTAGGCAGGCAATTGGGCAGTTAATTAGGCAGGCAATTAGGCTGGCACTTAGGCAGTTAATTAGGCAGGCAATTAGGCACATAATAAGGCAGGCAATTAGGCAGGTAATTAGGCAGATAATTAAGCAGGCAATTAGGCAGTTAATTAAGCGGTCAATTAGGCAGGCAATTGGGCAGTTAATTAGGCAGGCAATTAGGCAGGCACTTAGGCAGTTAATTAGGCTGGCAATTAGGCACATAATAAGGCAGGCAATTAGGCAGTTAATTAGGCAGGCAATTAGGCAGGCAATTAGGAAGTAAATTAGGCTGGCAATTAGG
>NW_026962470.1:257693-270193 GCF_032445375.1 Bacillus rossius redtenbacheri | reverse complement strand
AATTAGGCAGGCAATTAGGCAGGCACTTAGGCAGTTAATTAGGCAGGCAATTAGGCACATAATAAGGCAGGCAATTAGGCAGTTAATTAGGCAGGCAATTAGGAAGTAAATTAGGCTGGCAATTAGGCAGGCAATTAAGCAGGCAATAAGGCAGGCAATAAGGCAGTTTATTAGTCAAGCAATTAGGCAGGCAATTAGGCAGGTAATATAGCAGGCAATTATGCAGTTATTAGGCAAGCAATTAGGCAAGCAGGCAATTAGGCAAGCAGGCAAATATGCAGGCAATTAAGCAGTTAATTAGGCAGGCAGGCAATTTGGCAGGTAATTAGGCAGGCTATTAGGCAGTTAATTAGGCGGTCAATTAGGCAGGCAATTGGTCAGTTAATTAAGCAGTTAATTAGGCAGGCAATTGGGAAGTTAATTAGGCAGTTAATTAGGCATGCAATTAAGCAGATAGTTAGGTTGTTAATTAGGCAGGCAATTAAGCAGATCATTTGGCAGTCAATTATGCAGATAATTAAGCAGGCAATTAGGCAGTTAATTAGGCGGTCAATAAGGCAGGCATTTGGCAGTTAATTAGGCAGTTAATAAGGCAGGCAATTGGTTAGTTAATTAGGCAGGCAATTAAGCAGATAATTAGGCATTTAATTAGGCAGGCAATTAAGCAGATAATTAGGCAGGCAATTAGGCAGATAATTAAGCAGGCAATTAGGCAGTTAATTAGGCGGTCAATTAGGCAGGCAATTAGGCAGTTAATTAGGCGGTCAATTAGGCAGGCAATTAGGCAGTTAATTAGGCAGTTAATTAGGCTGGAAATTAAGCAGACTATTAGGCAGTTATTAGGCAGGCAATTAAGCAGAAGATTAGGCAGGCAATTAGGCAGATAATTAAGCAGGCAATTAGGCGGTCAATAAGGCAGGCAATTAGGCAGTTAATTAGGCAGTTAATTAGGCAGGCAATTGGGCAGTTAATTAGGCAGTTAATTAGACAGGCAAATTGGCATTTAATAAGGAAGTTAATTAGGCAGGAAATTAAGCAGATAATTAGCAGGCATGTAGGCAGGCAATTAGGCAGGCAATTAGGCAGTTAATTAGGCAGATAATTAAGCAGGCAATTAGGCAGTTATTTAAGCGGTCAATTAGGCAGGCAATTGGGCAGTTAATTAGGCAGGCAATTAGGCAGGCACTTAGGCAGTTAATTAGGCAGGCAATTAGGCACATAATAAGGCAGGCAATTAGGCAGTTAATTAGGCAGGCAATTAGGCAGGCAATTAGGAAGTAAATTAGGCTGGCAATTAGGCAGGCAATTAAGCAGGCAATAAGGCTGGCAATAAGGCAGTTTATTAGTCAAGCAATTAGGCAGGCAATTAGGCAGGTAATATAGCAGGCAATTATGCAGTTATTAGGCAAGCAATTAGGCAAGCAGGCAATTAGGCAAGCAGGCAAATATGCAGGCAATTAAGCAGTTAATTAGGCAGGCAGGCAATTTGGCAGGTAATTAGGCAGGCTATTAGGCAGTTAATTAGGCGGTCAATTAGGCAGGCAATTGGTCAGTTAATTAAGCAGTTAATTAGGCAGGCAATTGGGAAGTTAATTAGGCAGTTAATTAGGCAGGCAATTAAGCAGATAGTTAGGCAGTTAATTAGGCAGGCAATTAAGCAGATCATTTGGCAGTCAATTATGCAGATAATTAAGCAGGCAATTAGGCAGTTAATTAGGCGGTCAATAAGGCAGGCATTTGGCAGTTAATTAGGCAGTTAATAAGGCAGGCAATTGGTTAGTTAATTAGGCAGGCAATTAAGCAGATAATTAGGCATTTAATTAGGCAGGCAATTAAGCAGATAATTAGGCAGGCAATTAGGCAGATAATTAAGCAGGCAATTAGGCAGTTAATTAGGCGGTCAATTAGGCAGGCAATTAGGCAGTTAATTAGGCGGTCAATTAGGCAGGCAATTAGGCAGTTAATTAGGCAGTTAATTAGGCTGGAAATTAAGCAGACTATTAGGCAGTTAATTAGGCAGGCAATTAAGCAGATGATTAGGCAGGCAATTAGGCAGATAATTAGGCAGTTAATAAGGCAGGCAATTAAGCAGATAATTAGGCAGGCAATTAGGCAGGCATTTAAGCAGGCAATTAGGCAGGCAATTAGGCAGATATATGAGAAGGCAATCAGGCAGTTAATTAGGCAGGCAATTAGGCAGGCACTTAGGCAGTTAGTTAGGCAGGCAATTGGGCAGTTAATTAGGCAGTTAATTAGGCAGGCAATTGGGCAGTTAATTAGGCAGTTATATAGGCAGGCAATTAAGCAGATAAATAGGCAGGCAATTAGGCAGGTAATTAGGCAGATAATTAAGCAGGCAATTAGGCAGTTAATTAAGCGGTCAATTAGGCAGGCAATTGGGCAATTAATTAGGCAGGCAATTAGGCAGGCACTTAGGCAGTTAATTAGGCAGGCAATTAGGCACAATATAAGGCAGGCAATTAGGCAGGTAATTAGTCAGATAATTAAGCAGGCAATTAGGCAGTTAATTAAGCGGTCAATTAGGCAGGCAATTGGGCAGTTAATTAGGCAGGCAATTAGGCAGGCACTTAGGCAGTTAATTAGGCAGGCAATTAGGCACATAATAAGGCAGGCAATTAGGCAGTTAATTAGGCAGGCAATTAGGCAGGCAATTAGGAAGTAAATTAGGCTGGCAATTAGGCAGGCAATTAAGCAGGCAATAAGGCTGGCAATAAGGCAGTTTATTAGTCAAGCAATTAGGCAGGCAATAGGCAGGTAATATAGCAGGCAATTATGCAGTTATTAGGCAAGCAATTAGGCAAGCAGGCAATTAGGCAAGCAGGCAAATATGCAGGCAATTAAGCAGTTAATTAGGCAGGCAGGCAATTTGGCAGGTAATTAGGCAGGCTATTAGGCAGTTAATTAGGCGGTCAATTAGGCAGGCAATTGGTCAGTTAATTAAGCAGGTAATTAGGCAGGCAATTGGGAAGTTAATTAGGCAGTTAATTAGGCAGGCAATTAAGCAGATAGTTAGGCAGTTAATTAGGCAGGCAATTAAGCAGATCATTTGGCAGTCAATTATGCAGATAATTAAGCAGGCAATTAGGCAGTTAATTAGGCGGTCGATAAGGCAGGCATTTGGCAGTTAATTAGGCAGTTAATAAGGCAGGCAATTGGTTAGTTAATTAGGCAGGCAATTAAGCAGATAATTAGGCATTTAATTAGGCAGGCAATTAAGCAGATAATTAGGCAGGCAATTAGGCAGATAATTAAGCAGGCAATTAGGCAGTTAATTAGGCAGTTAATTAGGCTGGAAATTAAGCAGACTATTAGGCAGTTAATTAGGCAGGCAATTAAGCAGAAGATTAGGCAGGCAATTAGGCAGATAATTAAGCAGGCAATTAGGCGGTCAAAAAGGCAGGCAATTAGGCAGTTAATTAGGCAGTTAATTAGGCAGGCAATTGGGCAGTTAATTAGGCAGTTAATTAGACAGGCAAATTGGCATTTAATAAGGAAGTTAATTAGGCAGGAAATTAAGCAGATAATTAGGCAGGCATGTAGGCAGGCAATTAGGCAGGCAATTATGCAGTTAATTAGGCAGGCAGTTAGGCAGGCACTTAGGCAGTTAATTAGGCAGTTAATTAGGCAGGCAATTGGGCAGTTAATTAGGCAGGTAATTGGGCAGGCAATAAGGCAGATAATTAGACAGGCAATTAGGCAGTTAATTAGGCAGGGTATTAAGCAGGCAATTAGGCAGACACTTAGGCAGTTAACTAGGCAGTTAATTAGGCAGGCAATTGGGCAGTTAATTAGGCAATTAATTAAGCAAGCAATTGGGCAGTTAATTAGGCAGTTTATTAGGCAGGCAATTAAGCAGATAATTAGGCAGGCAATTAGGCAGGCATTTAGGCAGGCAAATAGGCAGTTAATTAGGCAGGCAATTAGGCAGATATATGAGAAGGCAATCAGGCAGTTAATCAGGCAGGCAATTAGGCAGGCACTTAGGCAGTTAATTAGGCAGGCAATTAGGCAGTTAATAAGGCAGTTAATTAGGCAGGCAATTAGGCAGATAATTAGGCTGGCAATTAGGCTGGCAATTAGGCAATCAATTAGGCAGTTAATTAGGCAGGCAATTAGGCAGATAATTAAGAAGGCAATTAGGCAGTTTATTAGTCAAGCAATTAGGCAGCAATTAGGCAGGTAATATAGCAGGCAATTATGCAGTTATTAGGCAAGCAATTAGGCAAGCAGGCAATTAGGCAAGCAGGCAAATATGCAGGCAATTAAGCAGTTAATTAGGCAGGCAATTTGGCAGGTAATTAGGCAGGCTATTAGGCAGTTAATTAGGCGGTCAATTAGGCAGGCAATTGGTCAGTTAATTAAGCAGTTAATTAGGCAGGCAATTGGGAAGTTAATTAGGCAGTTAATTAGGCAGGCAATTAAGCAGATAGTTAGGCAGTTAATTAGGCAGGCAATTAAGCAGATCATTTGGCAGTCAATTATGCAGATAATTAAGCAGGCAATTAGGCAGTTAATTAGGCGGTCAATAAGGCAGGCATTTGGCAGTTAATTAGGCAGTTAATAAGGCAGGCAATTGGTTAGTTAATTAGGCAGGCAATTAGGCAGATAATTAGGCATTTAATTAGGCAGGCAATTAAGCAGATAATTAGGCAGGCAATTAGGCAGATAATTAAGCAGGCAATTAGGCAGTTAATTAGGCGGTCAATTAGGCAGGCAATTAGGCAGTTAATTAGGCGGTCTATTAGGCAGGCAAATAGGCAGTTAATTAGGCAGTTAATTAGGCTGGAAATTAAGCAGACTATTAGGCAGTTAATTAGGCAGGCAATTAAGCAGATGATTAGGCAGGCAATTAGGCAGATAATTAGGCAGTTAATTAGGCAGGCAATTAAGCAGATAATTAGGCAGGCAATTAGGCAGGCAATTAAGCAGGCAATTAGGCAGGCAATTAGGCAGAATATATGAGAAGGCAATCAGGCAGTTAATTAGGCAGGCAATTAGGCAGGCACTTAGGCAGTTAATTAGGCAGGCAATTGGGCAGTTAATTAGGCAGTTAATTAGGCAGGCAATTGGGCAGTTAATTAGGCAGTTATATAGGCAGGCAATTAAGCAGATAAATAGGCAGGCAATTAGGCAGGCAATTAGGCAGGTAATTAGGCAGATAATTAAGCATGCAATTAGGCAGTTAATTAAGCGGTCAATTAGGCAGGCAATTGGGCAGTTAATTAGGCAGGCAATTAGGCAGGCACTTAGGCAGTTAATTAGGCAGGCAATTAGGCACATAATAAGGCAGGCAATAGGCAGGTAATTATGCAGATAATTAAGCAGGCAATTAGGCAGTTAATTAAGTGGTCAATTAGGCAGGCAATTGGGCAGTTAATTAGGCAGGCAATTAGGCAGGCACTAAGGCAGTTAATTAGGCAGGCAATTAGCAACATAATAAGGCAGGCAATTAGGCAGTTAATTAGGCAGGCTATTAGGAAGTAAATTAGGCTGGCAATTAGGCAGGCAATTAAGCAGGCAATAAGGCAGGCAAAGAGGCAGTTTATTAGTCAAGCAATTAGGCAGGCAATTAGGCAGGTAATATAGCAGGCAATTATGCAGTTATTAGGCAAGCAATTAGGCAAGCAGGCAATTAGGCAAGCAGGCAAATATGCAGGCAATTAAGCAGTTAATTAGGCAGGCAGGCAATTTGGCAGGTAATTAGGCAGGCTATTAGGCAGTTAATTAGGCGGTCAATTAGGCAGGCAATTGGTCAGTTAATTAAGCAGTTAATTAGGCAGGCAATTGGGAAGTTAATTAGGCAGTTAATTAGGCAGGCAATTAAGCAGATAGTTAGGCAGTTAATTAGGCAGGCAATTAAGCAGATCATTTGGCAGTCAATTATGCAGATAATTAAGCAGGCAATTAGGCAGTTAATTAGGCGGTCAATAAGGCAGGCATTTGGCAGTTATTAGGCAGTTAATAAGGCAGGCAATTGGTTAGTTAATTAGGCAGGCAATTAAGCAGATAATTAGGCATTTAATTAGGCAGGCAATTAAGCAGATAATTAGGCAGTCAATTAGGCAGATAATTAAGCAGGCAATTAGGCAGTTAATTAGGCGGTCAATTAGGCAGGCAATTAGGCAGTTAATTAGGCGGTCAATTAGGCAGGCAATTAGGCAGTTAATTAGGCAGTTAATTAGGCTGGAAATTAAGCAGACTATTAGGCAGTTAATTAGGCAGGCAATTAAGCAGATGATTAGGCAGGCAATTAGGCAGATAATTAAGCAGGCAATTAGGCGGTCAATAAGGCAGGCAATTAGGCAGTTAATTAGGCAGTTAATTAGGCAGGCAATTGGGCAGTTAATTAGGCAGTTAATTAGACAGGCAAATTGGCATTTAATAAGGAAGTTAATTAGCCAGGAAATTAAGCAGATAATTAGGCAGGCATGTAGGCAGGCAATTAGGCAGGCAATTAGGCAGTTAATTAGCCAGGCAGTTAGGCAGGCACTTAGGCAGTTAATTAGGCAGTTAATTAGGCAGGCAATTGGGCAGTTAATTAGGCAGGTAATTGGGCAGGCAATAAGGCAGATAATTAGACAGGCAATTAGGCAGTTAATTAGGCAGGGTATTAAGCAGGCAATTAGGCAGGCACTTAGGCAGTTAACAAGGCAGTTAATTAGGCAGGCAATTGGGCAGTTAATTAGGCAGTTAATTAAGCAAGCAATTGGGCAGTTAATTAGGCAGTTTATTAGGCAGGCAATTAAGCAGATAATTAGGCAGGCAATTAGGCAGGCATTTAGGCAGGCAAATAGGCAGTTAATTAGGCAGGCAATTAGGCAGATATATGAGAAGGCAATCAGGCAGTTAATCAGGCAGGCAATTAGGCAGGCACTTAGGCAGTTAATTAGGCAGGCAATTAGGCAGTTAATAAGGCAGTTAATTAGGCAGGCAATTAGGCAGATAATTAGGCAGGAAATTAGGCTGGCAATTAGGCAGACAATTAGGCAGTTAATTAGGCAGGCAATTAGGCAGATAAATAAGCAGGCAATTAGGCAGTTTATTAGTCAAGCAATTAGGCAGGCAATTAGGCAGGTAATTTAGCAGGCAATTATGCAGTTATTAGGCAAGCAATTAGGCAAGCAGGCAATTAGGCAAGCAGGCAAATAAGCAGGCAATTAAGCAGTTAATTAGGCAGGCAGGCTATTTGGCAGGTAATTAGGCAGGCTATTAGGCAGTTAATTAGGCGGTCAATTAGGCAGGCAATTGGTCAGTTAATTAGGCAGTTAATTAGGCAGGCAATTAAGCATATAATTAGGCAGTTAATTAGGCAGGCAATTAAGCAGATGATTAGGCAGGCAATTAGGCAGATAATTAAGCAGGCAATTAGGCAGTTAATTAGGCGGTTATTAGGCAGGCAATTAGGCAGTTAATTAGGCAGTTAATTAGGCAGGCAATTAGGCAGTTAATTTGGCGGTTAATTAGACAGGCAATTAGGCATTTAATTAGGCAGTTAATTAGGCAGGCAATTGTGCATTTAATAAGGTAGTTAATAAGGCAGGCAATTAGGCAGGCAATTAGGCATTTAATTAGGCAGGCAATAAGGCAGATAATTAAGCAGGCAATCAGGCAGTTAATTAGGCAGGCAATTAGGCAGACACTTAAGCAGTTAATTAGGCAGTGAATTAGGCAGGCAATTTGGCAGTTAATTATGCAGTTAATTAGGCAGGCAATTGGGCATTTAATTAGGCAGTTAATTAGGCAGGCAATTAAGCAGATAATTAGGCAGTTAATTAGGCCAGAAATTAAGCAGATATTTAGGCAGGCAATTAGGCAGATAATTAAGCAGGCAATAACGCAGTTAATTAGGCGGTCAATTAGGCAGGCAATTAGGCAGTTAATTAGGCAGTAAATTAGGCAGGAAATTGGGCAGTTAATTAGGCAGTTAATTAGGCAGGCAATTAAGCAGATAATTAGGCAGTTAATTAGGCAGGCAATTAACCAGATAATTAGGCAGGCAATTAGGCAGATAATTAAGCAGGCAATTAGGCAGTTAATTAAAAGGTCAATTAGGCAGGCAATTTGGCATTTAATTAGGCAGTTAATTAGGCAGGAAATTGTGCAGTTAATTAGGCAGGCCATTGGGCAGGCAATAAGGCAGTTAATTAGACAGGCAATTAGGCAGGCAATCGGGAAATCAATTAAGCAGGCAAATAGGCAGGCAATAAGGCAGTTAATTTGACAGGCATTTAGGCAGGTAATTAGGTAGTAATTAGGCAAGCAATTAGGCAGGCAGGCAATTAGGCAGGCAGGCAATTAGGCAGACAGGCAATTAGGCAGGCAATTAAGCAGTTTATTAGGAAGACAGTCAATTAGGCAGGCACTTAGGCAGTTAATTAGGCAGGCAATTGGGCAGTTAATTAGGCAGTTAATTAGGCAGGCAATTGGGCAGTTAATTAGGCAGTTATATAGGCAGGCAATTAAGCAGATAGTTAGGCAGTTAATTAGGCAGGCAATTAAGCAGATCATTTGGCAGTCAATTATGCAGATAATTAAGCAGGCAATTAGGCAGTTAATTAGGCGGTCAATAAGGCAGGCATTTGGCAGTTAATTAGGCAGTTAATAAGGCAGGCAATTGGTTAGTTAATTAGGCAGGCAATTAAGCAGATAATTAGGCATTTAATTAGGCAGGCAATTAAGCAGATAATTAGGCAGGCAATTAGGCAGATAATTAAGCAGGCAATTAGGCAGTTAATTAGGCGGTCAATTAGGCAGGCAATTAGGCAGTTAATTAGGCGGTCAATTAGGCAGGCAATTAGGCAGTTAATTAGGCAGTTAATTAGGCTGGAAATTAAGCAGACTATTAGGCAGTTAATTAGGCAGGCAATTAAGCAGATGATTAGGCAGGCAATTAGGCAGATAATTAGGCAGTTAATTAGGCAGGCAATTAAGCAGATAATTAGGCAGGCAATTAGGCAGGCAATTAAGCAGGCAATTAGGCAGATATATGAGAAGGCAATCAGGCAGTTAATTAGGCAGGCAATTAGGCAGGCACTTAGGCAGTTAATGAGGCAGGCAATTGGGCAGTTAATTAGGCAGTTAATTAGGCAGGCAACTGGGCAGTTGATTAGGCAGTTATATAGGCAGGCAATTAAGCAGATAAATAGGCAGGCAATTAGGCAGGCAATTAGGCAGGTAATTAGGCAGATAATTAAGCAGGCAATTAGGCAGTTAATTAAGCGGTCAATTAGGCAGGCAATTAGGCAGGCACTTAGGCAGTTAATTAGGCAGGCAATTAGGCACATAATAAGGCAGGCAATTAGGCAGGTAATTAGGCAGATAATTAAGCAGGCAATTAGGCAGTTAATTAAGCGGTCAATTAGGCAGGCAATTGGGCAGTTAATTAGGCAGGCGATTAGGCAGGCACTTAGGCAGTTAATTAGGCAGGCAATTAGGCACATAATAAGGCAGGCAATTAGGCAGTTAATTAGGCAGGCAATTAGGCAGGCAATTAGGAAGTAAATTAGGCTGGCAATTAGGCAGGCAATTAAGCAGGCAATAAGGCAGGCAATAAGGCAGTTTATTAGTCGAGCAATTAGGCTGGCAATTAGGCAGGTAATATAGCAGGCAATTATGCAGTTATTAGGCAAGCAATTAGGCAAGCAGGCAATTAGGCAAGCAGGCAAATATGCAGGCAATTAAGCAGTTAATTAGGCAGGCAGGCAATTTGGCAGGTAATTAGGCAGGCTATTAGGCAGTTAATAAGCGCTCAATTAGGCAGGCAATTGGTCAGTTAATTAAGCAGTTAATTAGGCAGGCAATTGGGAAGTTAATTAGGCAGTTAATTAGGCAGGCAATTAAGCAGATAGTTAGGCAGTTAATTAGGCAGGCAATTAAGCAGATCATTTGGCAGTCAATTATGCAGATAATTAAGCAGGCAATTAGGCAGTCAATTAGGCGGTCAATAAGGCAGGCATTTGGCAGTTAATTAGGCAGTTAATAAGGCAGGCAATTGGTTAGTTAATTAGGCAGGCAATTAAGCAGATAATTAGGCATTTAATTAGGCAGGCAATTAAGCAGATAATTAGGCAGGCAATTAGGCAGATAATTAAGCAGGCAATTAGGCAGTTAATTAGGCGGTCAATTAGGCAGGCAATTAGGCAGTTAATTAGGCGGTCAATAAGGCAGGCATTTGGCAGTTAATTAGGCAGTTAATAAGGCAGGCAATTGGTTAGTTAATTAGGCAGGCAATTAAGCAGATAATTAGGCATTTAATTAGGCAGGCAATTAAGCAGATAATTAGGCAGGCAATTAGGCAGATAATTAAGCAGGCAATTAGGCAGTTAATTAGGCGGTCAATTAGGCAGGCAATTGGGCAGTTAATTAGGCAGTTAATTAGACAGGCAAATTGGCATTTAATAAGGAAGTTAATTAGGCAGGAAATTAAGCAGATAATTAGGCAGGCATGTAGGCAGGCAATTAGGCAGGCAATTAGGCAGTTAATTAGGCAGGCAGTTAGGCAGGCACTTAGGCAGTTAATTAGGCAGTTAATTAGGCAGGCAATTGGGCAGTTAATTAGGCAGGTAATTGGGCAGGCAATAAGGCAGATAATTAGACAGGCAATTAGGCAGTTAATTAGGCAGGGTATTAAGCAGGCAATTAGGCAGGCACTTAGGCAGTTAACTAGGCAGTTAATTAGGCAGGCAATTGGGCAGTTAATTAGGCAGTTAATTAAGCAAGCAATTGGGCAGTTAATTAGGCAGTTTATTAGGCAGGCAATTAAGCAGATAATTAGGCAGGCAATTAGGCAGGCATTTAGGCAGGCAAATAGGCAGTTAATTAGGCAGGCAATTAGGCAGATATATGAGAAGGCAATCAGGCAGTTAATCAGGCAGGCAATTAGGCAGGCACTTAGGCAGTTAATTAGGCAGGCAATTAGGCAGTTAATAAGGCAGTTAATTAGGCAGGCAATTAGGCAGATAATTAGGCAGGCAATTAGGCTGGCAATTAGGCAGTCAATTAGGCAGTTAATTAGGCAGGCAATTAGGCAGATAATTAAGCAGGCAATTAGGCAGTTTATTAGTAAAGCAATTAGGCAGGCAATTAGGCAGGTAATTTAGCAGGCAATTAAGCAGTTATTAGGCAAGCAATTAGGCAAGCAGGCAATTAGGCAAGCAGGCAAATAAGCAGGCAATTAAGCAGTTATTTAGGCAGCCAGGCTATTTGGAAGGTAATTAGGCAGGCTATTAGGCAGTTAATTAGGCGGTCAATTAGGCAGGCAATTGGTCAGTTAATTAGGCAGTTAATTAGGCAGGCAATTAAGCATATAATTAGGCAGTTAATTAGGCAGGCAATTAAGCAGATGATTAGGCAGGCAATTAGGCAGATAATTAAGCAGACAATTAGGCAGTTAATTAGGCGGTTATTAGGCAGGCAATTAGGCAGTTAATTAGGCAGTTAATTAGGCAGGCAATTAGGCAGTTAATTAGGCGGTTAATTAGACAGGCAATTAGGCATTTAATTAGGCAGTTAATTAGGCAGGCAATTGTGCATTTAATAAGGTAGTTAATAAAGCAGGCAATTAGGCAGGCAATTAGGCATTTAATTAGGCAGGCAATAAGGCAGATAATTAAGCAGGCAATCAGGCATTTAATTAGGCAGGCAATTAGGCAGACACTTAAGCAGTTAATTAGGCAGTGAATTAGGCAGGCAATTTGGCAGTTAATTATGCAGTTAATTAGGCAGGCAATTGGGCATTTAATTAGGCAGTTAATTAGGCAGGCAATTAAGCAGATAATTAGGCCAGAAATTAAGCAGATATTTAGGCAGGCAATTAGGCAGATAATTAAGCAAGCAAATAGGAAGTTAATTAGGCGGTCAATTAGGCAGGCAATTAGGCAGTTAATTAGGCAGTTAATTAGGCAGTTAATTAGGCAGGAAATTGGGCAGTTAGTTAGGCAGTTAATTAGGCAGGCAATTAAGCAGATAATTATGCAGTTAATTAGGCAGGCAATTGGGCATTTAATTAGGCAGTTAATTAGGCAGGCAATTAAGCAGATAATTAGGCCAGAAATTAAGCAGATATTTAGGCAGGCAATTAGGCAGATAATTAAGCAGGCAATTAGGCAGTTAATTAGGCGGTCAATTAGGCAGGCAATTAGGCAGTTAATTAGGCAGGCAATTGGGCAGATTATTAGGCAGGCAATTAGGCTGGCAATTAGGCAGTTAATTAGGCAGGCAATTAGGCAGATAATTAAGCAGGCAATTAGGCGGTTAATTAGACAGGCAATTAGGCATTTAATTAGGCAGTTAATTAGGCAGGCAAGTGTGCAGTTAATTAGGTAGTTATTAGGCAGATAATTAGGCATTTAATTAGGCAGGCAATTAAGCAGATAATTAGGCAAGCAATTAGGCAGATAATTAAGCAGGCAATTAGGCAGGCAATTAAGCAGATAGTTAGGCAGTTAATTAGGCAGGCAATTAAGCAGAGCATTTGGCAG
>NW_026962470.1:201667-257193 GCF_032445375.1 Bacillus rossius redtenbacheri | reverse complement strand
AGGCAGGCAATTGGGCAGTTAATTAGGCAGTTAATTAGGCAGGCAATTGGGCAGTTTATTAGGGAGTTATATAGGCAGGCAATTAAGCAGATAAATAGGCAGGCAATTAGGCAGGCAATTAGGCAGGTAATTAGGCAGATAATTAAGCAGGCAATTAGGCAGTAATTAAGCGGTCAATTAGGCAGGCAATTGGGCAGTTAATTAGGCAGGCAATTAGGCAGGCACTTAGGCAGTTAATTAGGCAGGCAATTAGGCACATAATATTGCAGGCAATTAGGCAGTTAATTAGGCAGGCAATTAGGCAGGCAATTAGGAAGTAAATTAGGCTGGCAATTAGGCAGGCAATTAAGCAGGCAATAAGGCAGGCAATAAGGCAGTTTATTAGTAAAGCAATTAGGCAGGCAATTAGGCAGGTAATATAGCAGGCAATTATGCAGTTATTAGGCAAGCAATTAGGCAAGCAGGCAATTAGGCAAGCAGGCAAATATGCAGGCAATTAAGCAGTTAATTAGGCAGGCAGGCAATTTGGCAGGTAATTAGGCAGGCTACTAGGCAGTTAATTAGGCGGTCAATTAGGCAGGCAATTGGTCAGTTAATTAAGCAGTTAATAAGGCAGGCAATTGGGAAGTTAATTAGGCAGTTAATTAGGCAGGCAATTAAGCAGATAGTTAGGCAGTTAATTAGGCAGGCAATAAAGCAGATCATTTGGCAGTCAATTATGCAGATAATTAAGCAGGCAATTAGGCAGTTAATTAGGCGGTCAATAAGGCAGGCATTTGGCAGTTAATTAGGCAGTTAATAAGGCAGGCAATTGGTTAGTTAATTAGGCAGGCAATTAAGGAGATAATTAGGCATTTAATTAGGCAGGCAATTAAGCAGATAATTAGGCAGGCAGTTAGGCAGTTAATTAGGCAGGCAATTGGGCAGTTAATTAAGCAGTTAATTAGGCAGGCAATTGGGCAGTTATTTGCAGTTATATAGGCAGGCAATTAAGCAGATAAATAGGCAGGCAATTAGGCAGGCAATTAGGCAGGTAATTAGGCAGATAATTAAGCAGGCAATTAGGCAGTTAATTAAGCGGTCAATTAGGCAGGCAATTGGGCAGTTAATTAGGCAGGCAATTAGGCAGGCACTTAGGCAGTTAATTAGGCAGGCAATTAGGCACATAATAAGGCAGGCAATTAGGCAGTTAATTAGGCAGGCAATTAGGAAGTAAATTAGGCTGGCAATTAGGCAGGCAATTAAGCAGGCAATAAGGCAGGCAATAAGGCAGTTTATTAGTCAAGCAATTAGGCAGGCAATTAGGCAGGTAATATAGCAGGCAATTATGCAGTTATTAGGCAAGCAATTAGGCAAGCAGGCAATTAGGCAAGCAGGCAAATATGCAGGCAATTAAGCAGTTAATTAGGCAGGCAGGCAATTTGGCAGGTAATTAGGCAGGCTATTAGGCAGTTAATTAGGCGGTCAATTAGGCAGGCAATTGGTCAGTTAATTAGGCAGTTAATTAGGCAGGCAATTGGGAAGTTAATTAGGCAGTTAATTAGGCAGGCAATTAAGCAGATAGTTAGGCAGTTAATTAGGCAGGCAATTAAGCAGATCATTTGGCAGTCAATTATGCAGATAATTAAGCAGGCAATTAGGCAGTTAATTAGGCGGTCAATAAGGCAGGCATTTGGCAGTTAATTAGGCAGTTAATAAGGCAGGCAATTGGTTAGTTAATTAGGCAGGCAATTAAGCAGATAATTAGGCATTTAATTAGGCAGGCAATTAAGCAGATAATTAGGCAGGCAATTAGGCAGATAATTAAGCAGGCAATTATGCAGTTAATTAGGCGGTCAATTAGGCAGGCAATTAGGCAGTTAATTAGGCGGTCAATTAGGCAGGCAATTAGGCAGTTAATTAGGCAGTTAATTAGGCTGGAAATTAAGCAGACTATTAGGCAGTTAATTAGGCAGGCAATTAAGCAGATGATTAGGCAGGCAATTAGGCAGATAATTAAGCAGGCAATTAGGCGGTCAATAAGGCAGGCAATTAGGCAGTTAATTAGGCAGTTAATTAGGCAGGCAATTGGGCAGTTAATTAGGCAGTTAATTAGACAGGCAAATTGGCATTTAATAAGGAAGTTAATTAGGCAGGAAATTAAGCAGATAATTAGGCAGGCATGTAGGCAGGCAATTAGGCAGGCAATTAGGCAGTTAATTAGGCAGGCAGTTAGGCAGGCACTTAGGCAGTTAATTAGGCAGTTAATTAGGCAGGCAATTGGGCAGTTAATTAGGCAGGTAATTGGGCAGGCAATAAGGCAGATAATTAGACAGGCAATTAGGCAGTTAATTAGGCAGGGTATTAAGCAGGCAATTAGGCAGGCACATAGGCAGTTAACTAGGCAGTTAATTAGGCAGGCAATTGGGCAGTTAATTAGGCAGTTAATTAAGCAAGCAATTGGGCAGTTAATTAGGCAGTTTATTAGGCAGGCAATTAAGCAGATAATTAGGCAGGCAATTAGGCAGGCATTTAGGCAGGCAAATAGGCAGTTAATTAGGCAGGCAATTAGGCAGATATATGAGAAGGCAATTAGGCTGGCAATTAGGCAGTCAATTAGGCAGTTAATTAGGCAGGCAATTAGGCAGATAATTAAGCAGGCAATTAGGCAGTTTATTAGTCAAGCAATTAGGCAGGCAATTAGGCAGGTAATTTAGCAGGCAATTATGCAGTTATTAGGCAAGCAATTAGGCAAGCAGGCAATTAGGCAAGCAGGCAAATAAGCAGGCAATTAAGCAGTTAATTAGGCAGGCAGGCTATTTGGCAGGTAATTAGGGAGGCTATTAGGCAGTTAATTAGGCGGTCAATTAGGCAGGCAATTGGTCAGTTAATTAGGCAGTTAATTAGGCAGGCAATTAAGCATATAATTAGGCAGTTAATTAGGAAAGCAATTAAGCAGATGATTAGGCAGGCAATTAGGCAGATAATTAAGCAGGCAATTAGACAGTTAATTAGGCGGTTATTAGGCAGGCCTTTAGGCTGTTAATTAGGCAGTTTTTTAGGCAGGCAATTAGGCAGTTAATTAGGCGGTTAATTAGACAGGCAATTAGGCATTTAATTAGGCAGTTAATTAGGCAGGCAATTGTGCATTTAATAAGGTAGTTAATAAGGCAGGCAATTAGGCAGGCAATTAGGCATTTAATTAGGCAGGCAATAAGGCAGATTATTAAGCAGGCAATCAGGCAGTTAATTAGGCAGGCAATTAGGCAGACACTTAAGCAGTTAATTAGGCAGTGAATTATGCAGGCAATTTGGCAGTTAATTATGCAGTAAATTAGGCAGGCAATTGGGCATTTAATTAGGCAGTTAATTAGGCAGGCAATTAAGCAGATAATTAGGCAGTTAATTAGGCCAGAAATTAAGCAGATATTTAGGCAGGCAATTAGGCAGATAATTAAGCAGGCAATTAGGCAGTTAATTAGGCGGTCAATTAGGCAGGCGATTAGGCAGTTAATTAGGCAGTTAATTAGGCAGGAAATTGGGCAGTTAATTAGGCAGTTAATTAGGCAGGCAATTAAGCAGATAATTAGGCAGTTAATTAGGCAGGCAATTAACCAGATAATTAGGCAGGCAATTAGGCAGATAATTAAGCAGGCAATTAGGCAGTTAATTAAAAGGTCAATTATGGCAGGCAATTTGGCATTTAATTAGGCAGTTAATTAGGCAGGAAATTGTGCAGTTAATTAGGCAGGCCATTGGGCAGGCAATAAGGCAGTTAATTAGACAGGCAATTAGGCAGGCAATCGGGAAGGCAATTAAGCAGGCAAATAGGCAGGCAATAAGGCAGTTAATTTGACAGGCATTTAGGCAGGTAATTAGGTAGTAATTAGGCAAGCAATTAGGCAGGCAGGCAATTAGGCAGGCAGGCAAATATTCAGGCAATTAAGCAGTTAATTAGGCAGGCAGGCAATTTGGCAGGTAATTAGGCAGGCTATTAGGCAGTTAATTAGGCGGTCAAAAAGGCAGGCAATTGGTCAGTTAATTAAGCAGTTAATTAGGCAGGCAATTGGGAAGTTAATTAGGCAGTTAATTAGGCAGGCAATTAAGCAGATAGTTAGGCAGTTAATTAGGCAGGCAATTAAGCAGATCATTTGGCAGTCAATTATGCAGATAATTAAGCAGGCAATTAGGCAGTTAATTAGGCGGTCAATAAGGCAGGCATTTGGCAGTTAATTAGGCAGTTAATAAGGCAGGCAATTGGTTAGTTAATTAGGCAGGCAATTAAGCAGATAATTAGGCATTTAATTAGGTAGGCAATTAAGCAGATAATTAGGCAGGCAATTAGGCAGATAATTAAGCAGGCAATTAGGCAGTTAATTAGGCGGTCAATTAGGCAGGCAATTAGGCAGTTAATTAGGCGGTCAATTAGGCAGGCAATTAGGCAGTTAATTAGGCTGGAAATTAAGCAGACTATTAGGCAGTTAATTAGGCAGGCAATTAAGCAGATGATTAGGCAGGCAATTAGGCAGATAATTAAGCAGGCAATTAGGCGGTCAATAAGGCAGGCAATTAGGCAGTTAAATAGGCAGTTAATTAGGCAGGCAATTGGGCAGTTAATTAGGCAGTTAATTAGACAGGCAAATTGGCATTTAATAAGGAAGTAATTTAGGCAGGAAATTAAGCAGATAATTAGGCAGGCATGTAGGCAGGCAATTAGGCAGGCAATTAGGCAGTTAATTAGGCAGATAATTAAGCAGGCAATTAGGCAGTTAATTAAGCGGTCAATTAGGCAGGCAATTGGGCAGTTAATTAGGCAGGCAATTAGGCAGGCACTTAGGCAGTTAATTAGGCAGGCAATTAGGCACATAATAAGGCAGGCAATTAGGCAGTTAATTAGGCAGGCAATTAGGCAGGCAATTAGGAAGTAAATTAGGCTGGCAATTAGGCAGGCAATTAAGCAGGCAATAAGGCAGGCAATAAGGCAGTTTATTAGTCAAGCAATTAGGCAGGCAATTAGGCAGGTAATATAGCAGGCAATTATGCAGTTATTAGGCAAGCAATTAGGCAAGCAGGCAATTAGGCAAGCAGGCAAATATGCAGGCAATTAAGCAGTTAATTAGGCAGGCAGGCAATTTGGCAGGTAATAAGGCAGGCTATTAGGCAGTTAATTAGGCGGTCAATTAGGCAGGCAATTGGTCAGTTAATTAAGCAGTTAATTAGGCAGGCAATTAGGCAGTTAATTAGGCAGTTAATTAGGCTGGAAATTAAGCAGACTATTAGGCAGTTAATTAGGCAGGCAATTAAGCAGGCAATAAGGCAGGCAATAAGGCAGTTTATTAGTCAAGCAATTAGGCAGGCAATTAGGCAGGTAATATAGCAGGCAATTATGCAGTTATTAGGCAAGCAATTAGGCAAGCAGGCAATTAGGCAAGCAGGCAAATATGCAGGCAATTAAGCAGTTAATTAGGCAGGCAGGCAATTTGGCAGGTAATTAGGCAGGCAATTAAGCAGATAGTTAGGCAGTTAATTAGGCAGGCAATTAAGCAGATCATTTGGCAGTCAATTATGCAGATAATTAAGCAGGCAATTAGGCAGTTAATTAGGCGGTCAATAAGGCAGGCATTTGGCAGTTAATTAGGCAGTTAATAAGGCAGGCAATTGGTTAGTTAATTAGGCAGGCAATTAAGCAGATAATTAGGCATTTAATAAGGCAGGCAATTAAGCAGATAATTAGGCATTTAATAAGGCAGGCAATTAAGCAGATAATTAGGCAGGCAATTAGGCAGATAATTAAGCAGGCAATTAGGCAGTTAATTAGGCGGTCAATTAGGCAGGCAATTAGGCAGTAATTAGGCGGTCAATTAGGCAGGCAATTAGGCAGTTAATTAGGCAGTTAATTAGGCTGGAAATTAAGCAGACTATTAGGCAGTTAATTAGGCAGGCAATTAAGCAGATGATTAGGCAGGCAATTAGGCAGATTATTAGGCAATTAATTAGGCAGGCAATTAAGCAGATAATTAGGCAGGCAATTAGGCAGGCAATTAAGCAGGCAATTAGGCAGGCAATTAGGCAGATATATGAGAAGGCAATCAGGCAGTTATTTAGGCAGGCAATTAGGCAGGCACTTAGGCAGTTAATTAGGCAGGCAATTGGGCAGTTAATTAGGCAGTTAATTAGGCAGGCAAATGGGCAGTTAATTAGGCAGTTATATAGGCAGGCAATTAAGCAGATAAATAGGCAGGCAATTAGGCAGGCAATTAGGCAGGTAATTAGGCTGATAATTAAGCAGGCAATTAGGCAGTTAATTAAGCGGTCAATTAGGCAGGCAATTGGGCAGTTAATTAGGCAGGCAATTAGGCAGGCACTTAGGCAGTTAATTAGGCAGGCAATTAGGCACATGATAAGGCAGGCAATTAGGCAGGTAATTAGGCAGATAATTAAGCAGGCAATTAGGCAGTTAATTAAGCGGTCAATTAGGCAGGCAATTGGGCAGTTAATTAGGCAGGCAATTAGGCAGGCACTTAGGCAGTTAATTAGGCAGGCAATTAGGCACATAATAAGGCAGGCAATTAGGCAGTTAATTAGGCAGGCAATTAGGCAGGCAATTAGGAAGTAAATTAGGCTGGCAATTAGGCAGGCAATTAAGCAGGCAATAAGGCAGGCAATAAGGCAGTTTATTAGTCAAGCAATTAGGCAGGCAATTAGGCAGGTAATATAGCAGGCAATTATGCAGTTATTAGGCAAGCAATTAGGCAAGCAGGCAATTAAGCAAGCAGGCAAATATGCAGGCAATTAAGCAGTTAATTAGGCAGGCAGGCAATTTGGCAGGTAATTAGGCAGGCTATTAGGCAGTTAATTAGGCGGTCAATTAGGCAGGCAATTGGTCAGTTAATTAAGCAGTTAATTAGGCAGGCAATTGGGAAGTTAATTAGGCAGTTAATTAGGCAGGCAATTAAGCAGATAGTTAGGCAGTTAATTAGGCAGGCAATTAAGCAGATCATTTGGCAGTCAATTATGCAGATAATTAAGCAGGCAATTAGGCAGTTAATTAGGCGGTCAATAAGGCAGGCATTTGGCAGTTAATTAGGCAGTTAATAAGGCAGGCAATTGGTTAGTTAATTAGGCAGGCAATTAAGCAGATAATTAGGCATTTAATTAGGCAGGCAATTAAGCAGATAATTAGGCAGGCAATTAGGCAGATAATTAAGCAGGCAATTAGGCAGTTAATTAGGCGGTCAATTAGGCAGGCATTTAGGCAGTTAATTAGGCGGTCAATTAGGCAGGCAATTAGGCAGTTAATTAGGCAGTTAATTAGGCTGGAAATTAAGCAGACTATTAGGCAGTTAATTAGGCAGGCAATTAAGCAGAAGATTAGGCAGGCAATTAGGCAGATAATTAAGCAGGCAATTAGGCGGTCAAAAAGGCAGGCAATTAGGCAGTTAATTAGGCAGTTAATTAGGCAGGCAATTGGGCAGTTAATTAGGCAGTTAATTAGACAGGCAAATTGGCATTTAATAAGGAAGTTAATTAGGCAGGAAATTAAGCAGATAATTAGGCAGGCATGTAGGCAGGCAATTAGGAAGGCAATTATGCAGTTAATTAGGCAGGCAGTTAGGCAGGCACTTAGGCAGTTAATTAGGCAGTTAATTAGGCAGGCAATTGGGCAGTTAATTAGGCAGGTAATTGGGCAGGCAATAAGGCAGATAATTAGACAGGCAATTAGGCAGTTAATTAGGCAGGGTATTAAGCAGGCAATTAGGCAGACACTTAGGCAGTTAACTAAGCAGTTAATTAGGCAGGCAATTGGGCAGTTAATTAGGCAATTAATTAAGCAAGCAATTGGGCAGTTAATTAGGCAGTTTATTAGGCAGGCAATTAAGAAGATAATTAGGCAGGCAATTAGGCAGGCATTTAGGCAGGCAAATAGGCAGTTAATTAGGCAGGCAATTAGGCAGATATATGAGAAGGCAATCAGGCAGTTAATCAGGCAGGCAATTAGGCAGGCACTTAGGCAGTTAATTAGGCAGGCAATTAGGCAGTTAATAAGGCAGTTAATTAGGCAGGCAATTAGGCAGATAATTAGGCAGGCAATTAGGCTGGCAATTAGGCAGTCAATTAGGCAGTTAATTATGCAGGCAATTAGGCAGATAATTAAGCAGGCAATTAGGCAGTTTATTAGTCAAGCAATTAAGCAGGAAATTAGGCAGGTAATTTAGCAGGCAATTATGCAGTTATTAGGCAAGCAATTAGGCAAGCAGGCAATTAGGCAAGCAGGCAAATATGCAGGCAATTAAGCAGTTAATTAGGCAGGCAGGCAATTTGGCAGGTAATTAGGCAGGCTATTAGGCAGTTAAATAGGCGGTCAATTAGGCAGGCAATTGGTCAGTTAATTAAGCAGTTAATTAGGCAGGCAATTGGGAAGTTAATTAGGCAGTTAATTAGGCAGGCAATTAAGCAGATAGTTAGGCAGTTAATTAGGCAGGCAATTAAGCAGATCATTTGGCAGTCAATTATGCAGATAATTAAGCAGGCAATTAGGCAGTTAATTAGGCGGTCAATAAGGCAGGCATTTGGCAGTTAATTAGGCAGTTAATAAGGCAGGCAATTGGTTAGTTAATTAGGCAGGCAATTAAGCAGATAATTAGGCATTTAATTAGGAAGGCAATTAAGCAGATAATTAGGCAGGCAATTAGGCAGATAATTAAGCAGGCAATTAGGCAGTTAATTAGGCGGTCAATTAGGCAGGCAATTAGGCAGTTAATTAGGCGGTCTATTAGGCAGGCAATTAGGCAGTTAATTAGGCAGTTAATTAGGCTGGAAATTAAGCAGACTATTAGGCAGTTAATTAGGCAGGCAATTAAGCAGATGATTAGGCAGGCAATTAGGCAGATAATTAGGCAGTTTATTAGGCAGGCAATTAAGCAGATAATTAGGCAGGCAATTAGGCAGGCAATTAAGCAGGCAATTAGGCAGGCAATTAGGCAGATATATGAGAAGGCAATCAGGCAGTTAATTAGGCAGGCAATTAGGCAGGCACTTAGGCAGTTAATTAGGCAGGCAATTGGGCAGTTAATTAGGCAGTTAATTAGGCAGGCAATTGGGCAGTTAATTAGGCAGTTATATAGGCAGGCAATTAAGCAGATAAATAGGCAGGCAATTAGGCAGGCAATTAGGCAGGTAATTAGGCAGATAATTAAGCAGGCAATTAGGCAGTTAATTAAGCGGTCAATTAGGCAGGCAATTGGGCAGTTAATTAGGCAGGCAATTAGGCAGGCACTTAGGCAGTTAATTAGGCAGGCAATTAGGCACATAATAAGGCAGGCAATTAGGCAGGTAATTAGGCAGATAATTAAGCAGGCAATTAGGCAGTTAATTAAGCGGTCAATTAGGCAGGCAATTGGGCAGTTAATTAGGCAGGCAATTAGGCAGGCACTTAGGCAGTTAATTAGGCAGGCAATTAGGCACATAATAAGGCAGGCAATTAGGCAGTTAATTAGGCAGGCAATTAGGAAGTAAATTAGGCTGGCAATTAGGCAGGCAATTAAGCAGGCAATAAGGCAGGCAATAAGGCAGTTTATTAGTCAAGCAATTAGGCAGGCAATTAGGCAGGTAATATAGCAGGCAATTATGCAGTTATTAGGCAAGCAATTAGGCAAGCAGGCAATTAGGCAAGCAGGCAAATATGCAGGCAATTAAGCAGTTAATTAGGCAGGCAGGCAATTTGGCAGGTAATTAGGCAGGCTATTAGGCAGTTAATTAGGCGGTCAATTAGGCAGGCAATTGGTCAGTTAATTAAGCAGTTAATTAGGCAGGCAATTGGGAAGTTAATTAGGCAGTTAATTAGGCAGGCAATTAAGCAGATAGTTAGGTTGTTAATTAGGCAGGCAATTAAGCAGATCATTTGGCAGTCAATTATGCAGATAATTAAGCAGGCAATTAGGCAGTTAATTAGGCGGTCAATAAGGCAGGCATTTGGCAATTAATTAGGCAGTTAATAAGGCAGGCAATTGGTTAGTTAATTAGGCAGGCAATTAAGCAGATAATTAGGCATTTAATTAGGCAGGCAATTAAGCAGATAATTAGGCAGGCAATTAGGCAGATAATTAAGCAGGCAATTAGGCAGTTAATTAGGCGGTCAATTAGGCAGGCAATTAGGCAGTTAATTAGGCGGTCAATTAGGCAGGCAATTAGGCAGTTAATTAGGCAGTTAATTAGGCTGGAAATTAAGCAGACTATTAGGCAGTTAATTAGGCAGGCAATTAAGCAGATGATTAGGCAGGCAATTAGGCAGATAATTAAGCAGGCAATTAGGCGGTCAATAAGGCAGGCAATTAGGCAGTTAATTAGGCAGTTAATTAGGCAGGCAATTGGGCAGTTAATTAGGCAGTTAATTAGACAGGCAAATTGGCATTTAATAAGGAAGTTAAATAGGCAGGAAATTAAGCAGATAATTAGGCAGGCATGTAGGCAGGCAATTAGGCAGGCAATTAGGCAGTTAATTAGGCAGATAATTAAGCAGGCAATTAGGCAGTTAATTAAGCGGTCAATAAGGCAGGCAGTTGGGCAGTTAATTAGGCAGGCACTTAGGCAGGCACTTAGGCAGTTAATTAGGCAGGCAATTAGGCACATAATAAGGCAGGCAATTAGGCAGTTAATTAGGCAGGCAATTAGGCAGGCAATTAGGAAGTAAATTAGGCTGGCAATTAGGCAGGCAATTAAGCAGGCAATAAGGCTGGCAATAAGGCAGTTTATTAGTCAAGCAATTAGGCAGGCAATTAGGCAGGTAATATAGCAGGCAATTATGCAGTTATTAGGCAAGCAATTAGGCAAGCAGGCAATTAGGCAAGCAGGCAAATATGCAGACAATTAAGCAGTTAATTAGGCAGGCAGGCAATTTGGCAGGTAATTAGGCAGGCTATTAGGCAGTTAATTAGGCGGTCAATTAGGCAGGCAATTGGTCAGTTAATTAAGCAGTTAATTAGGCAGGCAATTGGGAAGTTAATTAGGCAGGCAATTAAGCAGATAGTTAGGCAGTTAATTAGGCAGGCAATTAAGCAGATCATTTGGCAGTCAATTATGCAGATAATTAAGCAGGCAATTAGGCAGTTAATTAGGCGGTCAATAAGGCAGGCATTTGGCAGTTAATTAGGCAGTTAATAAGGCAGGCAATTGGCTAGTTAATTAGGCAGGCAATTAAGCAGATAATTAGGCATTTAATTAGGCAGGCAATTAAGCAGATAATTAGGCAGGCAATTAGGCAGATAATTAAGCAGGCAATTAGGCAGTTAATTAGGCGGTCAATTAGGCAGGCAATTAGGCAGTAAATTAGGCGGTCAATTAGGCAGGCAATTAGGCAGTTAATTAGGCAGTTAATTAGGCTGGAAATTAAGCAGACTATTAGGCAGTTAATTAGGCAGGCAATTAAGCAGATGATTAGGCAGGCAATTAGGCAGATAATTAAGCAGGCAATTAGGCGGTCAAAAAGGCAGGCAATTAGGCAGTTAATTAGGCAGTTAATTAGGCAGGCAATTTGGCAGTTAATTAGGCAGTTAATTAGACAGGCAAATTGGCATTTAATAAGGAAGTTAATTAGGCAGGAAATTAAGCAGATAATTAGGCAGGCATGTAGGCAGGCAATTAGGCAGGCAATTATGCAGTTAATTAGGCAGGCAGTTAGGCAGGCACTTAGGCAGTTAATTAGGCAGTTAATTAGGCAGGCAATTGGGCAGTTAATTAGGCAGGTAATTGGGCAGGCAATAAGGCAGATAATTAGACTGGCAATTAGGCAGTTAATTAGGCAGGGTATTAAGCAGGCAATTAGGCAGACACTTAGGCAGTTAACTAGGCAGTTAATTAGGCAGGCAATTGGGCTGTTAATTAGGCAATTAATTAAGCAAGCAATTGGGCAGTTAATTAGGCAGTTTATTAGGCAGGCAATTAAGCAGATAATTAGGCAGGCAATTAGGCAGGCATTTAGGCAGGCAAATAGGCAGTTAATTAGGCAGGCAATTAGGCAGATATATGAGAAGGCAATCAGGCAGTTAATCAGGCAGGCAATTAGGCAGGCACTTAGGCAGTTAATTAGGCAGGCAATTAGGCAGTTAATAAGGCAGTTAATTAGGCAGGCAATTAGGCAGATAATTAGGCTGGCAATTAGGCTGGCAATTAGGCAGTCAATTAGGCAGTTAATTAGGCAGGCAATTAGGCAGATAATTAAGCAGGCAATTAGGCAGTTTATTAGTCAAGCAATTAGGCAGGCAATTAGGGAGGTAATTTAGCAGGCAATTATGCAGTTATTAGGCAAGCAATTAGGCAAGCAGGCAATTAGGCAAGCAGGCAAATATGCAGGCAATTAAGCAGTTAATTAGGCAGGCAGGCAATTTGGCAGGTAATTAGGCAGGCTATTAGGCAGTTAATTAGGCGGTCAATTAGGCAGGCAATTGGTCAGTTAATTAAGCAGTTAATTAGGCAGGCAATTGGGAAGTTAATTAGGCAGTTAATTAGGCAGGCAATAAAGCAGATAGTTAGGCAGTTAATTAGGCAGGCAATTAAGCAGATCATTTGGCAGTCAATTATGCAGATAATTAAGCAGGCAATTAGGCAGTTAATTAGGCGGTCAATAAGGCAGGCATTTGGCAGTTAATTAGGCAGTTAATAAGGCAGGCAATTGGTTAGTTAATTAGGCAGGCAATTAGGCAGATAATTAGGCATTTAATTAGGCAGGCAATTAAGCAGATAATTAGGCAGGCAATTAGGCAGATAATTAAGCAGGCAATTAGGCAGTTAATTAGGCGGTCAATTAGGCAGGCAATTAGGCAGTTAATTAGGTGGTCTATTAGGCAGGCAATTAGGCAGTTAATTAGGCAGTTAATTAGGCTGGAAATTAAGCAGACTATTAGGCAGTTAATTAGGCAGGCAATTAAGCAGATGATTAGGCAGGCAATTAGGCAGATAATTAGGCAGTTAATTAGGCAGGCAATTAAGCAGATAATTAGGCAGGCAATTAGGTAGGCAATTAAGCAGGCAATTAGGCAGGCAATTAGGCAGATATATGAGAAGGAAATCAGGCAGTTAATTAGGCAGGCAATTAGGCAGGCACTTAGGCAGTTAATTAGGCAGGCAATTGGGCAGTTAATTAGGCAGTTAATTAGGCAGGCAATTGGGCAGTTAATTAGGCAGTTATATAGGCAGGCAATTAAGCAGATAAATAGGCAGGCAATTAGGCAGGCAATTAGGCAGGTAATTAGGCAGATAATTAAGCATGCAATTAGGCAGTTAATTAAGCGGTCAATTAGGCAGGCAATTGGGCAGTTAATTAGGCAGGCAATTAGGCAGGCACTTAGGCAGTTAATTAGGCAGGCAATTAGCAACATAATAAGGCAGGCAATTAGGCAGTTAATTAGGCAGGCTATTAGGAAGTAAATTAGGCTGGCAATTAGGCAGGCAATTAAGCAGGCAATAAGGCAGGCAATAAGGCAGTTTATTAGTCAAGCAATTAGGCAGGCAATTAGGCAGGTAATATAGCAGGCAATTATGCAGTTATTAGGCAAGCAATTAGGCAAGCAGGCAATTAGGCAAGCAGGCAAATATGCAGGCAATTAAGCAGTTAATTAGGCAGGCAGGCAATTTGGCAGGTAATTAGGCAGGCTATTAGGCAGTTAATTAGGCGGTCAATTAGGCAGGCAATTGGTCAGTTAATTAAGCAGTTAATTAGGCAGGCAATTGGGAAGTTAATTAGGCAGTTAATTAGGCAGGCAATTAAGCAGATAGTTAGGCAGTTAATTAGGCAGGCAATTAAGCAGATCATTTGGCAGTCAATTATGCAGATAATTAAGCAGGCAATTAGGCAGTTAATTAGGCGGTCAATAAGGCAGGCATTTGGCAGTTAATTAGGCAGTTAATAAGGCAGGCAATTGGTTAGTTAATTAGGCAGGCAATTAAGCAGATAATTAGGCATTTAATTAGGCAGGCAATTAAGCAGATAATTAGGCAGTCAATTAGGCAGATAATTAAGCAGGCAATAAGGCAGTTAATTAGGCAGTCAATTAGGCAGGCAATTAGGCAGTTAATTAGGCAGTCAATTAGGCAGGCAATTAGGCAGTTAATTAGGCAGTTAATTAGGCTGGAAATTAAGCAGACTATTAGGCAGTTAATTAGGCAGGCAATTAAGCAGATGATTAGGCAGGCAATTAGGCAGATAATTAAGCAGGCAATTAGGCGGTCAATAAGGCAGGCAATTAGGCAGTTAATTAGGCAGTTAATTAGGCAGGCAATTGGGCAGTTAATTAGGCAGTTAATTAGACAGGCAAATTGGCATTTAATAAGGAAGTTAATTAGGCAGGAAATTAAGCAGATAATTAGGCAGGCATGTAGGCAGGCAATTAGGCAGGCAATTAGGTAGTTAATTAGGCAGGCAGTTAGGCAGGCACTTAGGCAGTTAATTAGGCAGTTAATTAGGCAGGCAATTGGGCAGTTAATTAGGCAGGTAATTGGGCAGGCAATAAGGCAGATAATTAGACAGGCAATTAGGCAGTTAATTAGGCAGGGTATTAAGCAGGCAATTAGGCAGGCACTTAGGCAGTTAACTAGGCAGTTAATTAGGCAGGCAATTGGGCAGTTAATTAGGCAGTTAATTAAGCAAGCAATTGGGCAGTTAATTAGGCAGTTTATTAGGCAGGCAATTAAGCAGATAATTAGGCAGGCAATTAGGCAGGCATTTAGGCAGGCAAATAGGCAGTTAATTAGGCAGGCAATTAGGCAGATATATGAGAAGGCAATCAGGCAGTTAATCAGGCAGGCAATTAGGCAGGCACTTAGGCAGTTAATTAGGCAGGCAATTAGGCAGTTAATAAGGCAGTTAATTAGGCAGGCAATTAGGCAGATAATTAGGCAGGCAATTAGGCTGGCAATTAGGCAGTCAATTAGGCAGTTAATTAGGCAGGCAATTAGGCAGATAATTAAGCAGGCAATTAGGCAGTTTATTAGTCAAGCAATTAGGCAGGCAATTAGGCAGGTAATTTAGCAGGCAATTATGCAGTTATTAGGCAAGCAATTAGGCAAGCAGGCAATTAGGCAAGCAGGCAAATAAGCAGGCAATTAAGCAGTTAATTAGGCAGGCAGGCTATTTGGCAGGTAATTAGGCAGGCTATTAGGCAGTTAATTAGGCGGTCAATTAGGCAGGCAATTGGTCAGTTAATTAGGCAGTTAATTAGGCAGGCAATTAAGCATATAATTAGGCAGTTAATTAGGCAGGCAATTAAGCAGATGATTAGGCAGGCAATTAGGCAGATAATTAAGCAGACAATTAGGCAGTTAATTAGGCGGTTATTAGGCAGGCAATTAGGCAGTTAATTAGGCAGTTAATTAGGCAGGCAATTAGGCAGTTAATTAGGCGGTTAATTAGACAGGCAATTAGGCATTTAATTAGGCAGTTAATTAGGCAGGCAATTGTGCATTTAATAAGGTAGTTAATAAGGCAGGCAATTAGGCAGGCAATTAGGCATTTAATTAGGCAGGCAATAAGGCAGATAATTAAGCAGGCAATCAGGCAGTTATTTAGGCAGGCAATTAGGCAGACACTTAAGCAGTTAATTAGGCAGTGAATTAGGCCAGAAATTAAGCAGATATTTAGGCAGGCAATTAGGCAGATAATTAAGCAGGCAATAACGCAGTTAATTAGGCGGTCAATTAGGCAGGCAATTAGGCAGTTAATTAGGCAGTTAATTAGGCAGGAAATTGGGCAGTTAATTAGGCAGTTAATTAGGCAGGCAATTAAGCAGATAATTAGGCAGTTAATTAGGCAGGTAAATTAACTAGATAATTAGGCAGGCAATTAGGCAGATAATTAAGCAGGCAATTAGGCAGTTAATTAAAAGGTCAATTAGGCAGGCAATTTGGCATTTAATTAGGCAGTTAATTAGGCAGGAAATTGTGCAGTTAATTAGGCAGGCCATTGGGCAGGCAATAAGGCAGTTAATTAGACAGGCAATTAGGCAGGCAATCGGGAAATCAATTAAGCAGGCAAATAGGCAGGCAATAAGGCAGTTAATTTGACAGGCATTTAGGCAGGTAATTAGGTAGTAATTAGGCAAGCAATTAGGCAGGCAGGCAATTAGGCAGGCAGGCAATTAGGCAGACAGGCAATTAGGCAGGCAATTAAGCAGTTTATTAGGAAGGCAGTCAATTAGGCAGGCACTTAGGCAGTTAATTAGGCAGGCAATTGGGCAGTTAATTAGGCAGTTAATTAGGCAGGCAATTGGGCAGTTAATTAGGCAATTATATAGGCAGGCAATTAAGCAGATAAATAGGCAGGCAATTAGGCAGGCAATTAGGCAGGTAATTAGGCAGATAATTAAGAAGGCAATTAGGCAGTTAATTAAGCGGTCAATTAGGCAGGCAATTGGGCAGTTAATTAGGCAGGCAATTAGGCAGGCACTTAGGCAGTTAATTAGGCAGGCAATTAGGCACATAATAAGGCAGGCAATTAGGCAGTTAATTAGGCAGGCAATTAGGCAGGCAATTAGTAAGTAAATTAGGCTGGCAATTAGGCAGGCAATTAAGCAGGCAATAAGGCAGGCAATAAGGCAGTTTATTAGTCAAGCAATTAGGCAGGCAATTAGGCAGGTAATATAGCTGGCAATTATGCAGTTATTAGGCAAGCAATTAGGCAAGCAGGCAATTAGGCAAGCAGGCAAATATGCAGGCAATTAAGCAGTTAATTAGGCAAGCAGGCAATTTGGCAGGTAATTAGGCAGGCTATTAGGCAGTTAATTAGGCGTTCAATTAGGCAGGCAATTGGTCAGTTAATTAAGCAGTTAATTAGGCAGGCAATTGGGAAGTTAATTAGGCAGTTAATTAGGCAGGCAATTAAGCAGATAGTTAGGCAGATAATTAGGCAGGCAATTAAGCAGATCATTTGGCAGTCAATTATGCAGATAATTAAGCAGGCAATTAGGCAGTTAATTAGGCGGTCAATAAGGCAGGCATTTGGCAGTTAATTAGGCAGTTAATAAGGCAGGCAATTGGTTAGTTAATTAGGCAGGCAATTAAGCAGATAATTAGGTATTTAATTAGGCAGGCAATTAAGCAGATAATTAGGCAGGCAATTAGGCAGATAATTAAGCAGGCAATTAGGCAGTTAATTAGGCGGTCAATTAGGCAGGCAATTAGGCAGTTAATTAGGCGGTTAATTAGGCAGGCAATTAGGCAGTTAATTAGGCTGGAAATTAAGCAGACTATTAGGCAGTTAATTAGGCAGGCAATTAAGCAGATGATTAGGCAGGCAATTAGGCAGATAATTAAGCAGGCAATAAGGCGGTCAATAAGGCAGGCAATTAGGCAGTTAATTAGGCAGTTAATTAGGCAGGCAATTGGGCAGTTAATTAGGCAGTTAATTAGACAGGCAAATTGGCATTTAATAAGGAAGTTAATTAGGCAGGAAATTAAGCAGATAATTAGGCAGGCATGTAGGCAGGCAATTAGGCAGGCAATTAGGCAGTTAATTAGGCAGATAATTAAGCAGGCAATTAGGCAGTTAATTAAGCGGTCAATTAGGCAGGCAATTGGGCAGTTAATTAGGCAGGCAATTAGGCAGGCACTTAGGCAGTTAATTAGGCAGGCAATTAGGCACATAATAAGGCAGGCAATTAGGCAGTTAATTAGGCAGGCAATTAGGCAGGCAATTAGGAAGTAAATTAGGCTGGCAATTAGGCAGGCAATTAAGCAGGCAATAAGGCAGGCAATAAGGCAGTTTATTAGTCAAGCAATTAGGCAGGCAATTAGGCAGGTAATATAGCAGGCAATTATGCAGTTATTAGGCAAGCAATTAGGCAAGCAGGCAATTAGGCAAGCAGGCAAATATGCAGGCAATTAAGCAGTTAATTATGCAGGCAGGCAATTTGGCAGGTAATTAGGCAGGCTATTAGGCAGTTAATTAGGCGGTCAATTAGGCAGGCAATTGGTCAGTTAATTAAGCAGTTAATTAGGCAGGCAATTGGGAAATTAATTGAGCAGTTAATTAGGCAGGCAATTAAGCAGATAGTTAGGCAGTTAATTAGGCAGGCAATTAAGCAGATCATTTGGCAGTCAATTATGCAGATAATTAAGCAGGCAATTAGGCAGTTAATTAGGCGGTCAATAAGGCAGGCATTTGGCAGTTAATTAGGCAGTTAATAAGGCAGGCAATTGGTTAGTTAATTAGGCAGGCAATTAAGCAGATAATTAGGCATTTAATTAGGCAGGCAATTAAGCAGATAATTAGGCAGGCAATTAGGCAGATAATTAAGCAGGCAATTAGGCAGTTAATTAGGCGGTCAATTAGGCAGGCAATTAGGCAGTTAATTAGGCGGTCAATTAGGCAGGCAATTAGGCAGTTTATTAGGCAGGCAATTAAGCAGATAATTAGGCAGGCAATTAGGCAGGCATTTAGGCAGGCAAATAGGCAGTTAATTAGGCAGGCAATTAGGCAGATATATGAGAAGGCAATCAGGCAGTTAATCAGGCAGGCAATTAGGCAGGCAATTAGGCAGTTAATTAGGCAGGCAATTAGGCAGGCAATTAGGAAGTAAATTAGGCTGGCAATTAGGCAGGCAATTAAGCAGGCAATAAGGCAGGCAATAAGGCAGTTTATTAGTCAAGCAATTAGGCAGGCAATTAGGCAGGTAATATAGCAGGCAATTATGCAGTTATTAGGCAAGCAATTAGGCAAGCAGGCAATAAGGCAAGCAGGCAAATATGCAGGCAATTAAGCAGTTAATTAGGCAGGCAGGCAATTTGGCAGGTAATTAGGCAGGCTATTAGGCAGTTAATAAGCGCTCAATTAGGCAGGCAATTGGTCAGTTAATTAAGCAGTTAATTAGGCAGGCAATTGGGAAGTTAATTAGGCGATTAATTAGGCAGGCAATTAAGCAGATAGTTAGGCAATTAATTAGGCAGGCAATTAAGCAGATCATTTGGCAGTCAATTATGCAGATAATTAGACAGGCAATTAGGCAGTTAATTAGGCGGTCAATAAGGCAGGCATTTGGCAGTTAATTAGGCAGTTAATAAGGCAGGCAATTGGTTAGTTAATTAGAAAGGCAATTAAGCAGATAATTAGGCATTTAATTAGGCAGGCAATTAAGCAGATAATTAGGCAGGCAATTAGGCAGATAATTAAGCAGGCAATTAGGCAGTTAATTAGGCAGTCAATTAGGCCGGCAATTAGGCAGTTAATTAGGCGGTCAATTAGGCAGGAATTAGGCAGTTAATTAGGCAGTTAATTAGGCTGGAAATTAAGCAGACTATTAGGCAGTTAATTAGGCAGGCAATTAAGCAGAAGATTAGGCAGGCAATTAGGCAGATAATTAAGCAGGCAATTAGGCGGTCAAAAAGGCAGTTAATTAGGCAGGCAATTGGGCAGTTAATTAGGCAGTTAATTAGACAGGCAAATTGGCATTTAATAAGGAAGTTAATTAGGCAGGAAATTAAGCAGATAATTAGGCAGGCATGTAGGCAGGCAATTAGGCAGGCAATTAGGCAGTTAATTAGGCAGGCAGTTAGGCAGGCACTTAGGCAGTTAATTAGGCAGTTAATTAGGCAGGCAATTGGGCAGTTAAATAGGCAGGTAATTGTGCAGGTAATAAGGCAGATAATTAGACAGGCAATTAGGCAGTTAATTAGGCAGGGTATTAAGCAGGCAAATAGGCAGGCACTTAGGCAGTTAACTAGGCAGTTAATTAGGCAGGCAATTGGGCAGTTAATTAGGCAGTTAATTAAGCAAGCAATTGGGCAGTTAATTAGGCAGTTTATTAGGCAATCAATTAAGCAGATAATTAGGCAGGCTGTTAGGCAGGCATTTAGGCAGGCAAATAGGCAGTTAATTAGGCAGGCAATTAGGCAGATATATGAGAAGGCAATCAGGCAGTTAATCAGGCAGGCAATTAGGCAGGCACTTAGGCAGTTAATTAGGCAGGCAATTAGGCAGTTAATAAGGCAGGTAATTTAGCAGGCAATTATGCAGTTATTAGGCAAGCAATTAGGCAAACAGGCAATTAGGCAAGCAGGCAAATAAGCAGGCAATTAAGCAGTTAATTAGGCAGGCAGGCTATTTGGAAGGTAATTAGGCAGGCTATTAGGCAGTTAATTAGGCGGTCAATTAGGCAGGCAATTGGTCAGTTAATTAGGCAGTTAATTAGGCAGGCAATTAAGCATATAATTAGGCAGTTAATTAGGCAGGCAATTAAGCAGATGATTAGGCAGGCAATTAGGCAGATAATTAAGCAGGCAATTAGGCAGTTAATTAGGCGGTTATTAGGCAGGCAATTAGGCAGTTAATTAGGCAGTTAATTAGGCAGGCAATTAGGCAGTTAATTAGGCGGTTAATTAGACAGGCAATTAGGCATTTAATTAGGCAGTTAATTAGGCAGGCAATTGTGCATTTAATAAGGTAGTTAATAAAGCAGGCAATTAGGCAGGCAATTAGGCATTTAATTAGGCAGGCAATAAGGCAGATAATTAAGCAGGCAATCAGGCATTTAATTAGGCAGGCAATTAGGCAGACACTTAAGCAGTTAATTAGGCAGTAAATTAGGCAGGCAATTTGGCAGTTAATTATGCAGTTAATTAGGCAGGCAATTGGGCATTTAATTAGGCAGTTAATTAGGCAGGCAATTAAGCAGATAATTAGGCAGTTAATTAGGCCAGAAATTAAGCAGATATTTAGGCAGGCAATTAGGCAGATAATTAAGCAAGCAAATAGGAAGTTAATTAGGCGGTCAATTAGGCAGGCAATTAGGCAGTTAATTAGGCAGTTAATTAGGCAGGAAATTGGGCAGTTAATTAGGCAGTTAATTAGGCAGGCAATTAAGCAGATAATTAGGCAGTTAATTAGGCAGGCAATTAACTAGATAATTAGGCAGGCAATTAGGCAAATAATTAAGCAGGCAATTAGGCAGTTAATTAAAAGGTCAATTAGGCAGGCAATTAGGCATTTAATTAGGCAGTTAATTAGGCAGGCAATTGTGCAGTTAATTAGGCAGGCCATTGGGCAGGCAATAAGGCAGTAAATTAAGCTGGCAATTGGGCAGTTAATTAGGCAGGCAATTAAGCTGATAATTAGGCATTTAATTAGGCAGGCAATTAAGCAGATAATTAGGCAGGCAATTAGGCAGATAATTAGGCAGGCAATTAGGCAGATAATTAGGCGGACAATTAGGCAGTCAATTAGGCAGTTAATTAGGCAGGCAATTGGGCAGATTATTAGGCAGGCAATTAGGCTGGCAATTAGGCAGTCAATTAGGCAGTTAATTAGGCAGGCAATTAGGCAGATAATTAAGCAGGCAATTAGGCAGTTAATTAGGTGGTTAATTAGACAGGCAATTAGGCATTTAATTAGGTAGTTATTAGGCAGATAATTAGGCATTTAATTAGGCAGGCAATTAAGCAGATAATTAGGCAGGCAATTAGGCAGATAATTAAGCAGGCAATTAGGCAGGCAATTAAGCAGATAGTTAGGCAGTTAATTAGGCAGGCAATTAAGCAGATCATTTGGCAGTCAATTATGCAGATAATTAATCAGGCAATTAGGCAGTTAATTAGGCGGTCAATAAGGCAGGCATTTGGCAGTTAATTAGGCAGGCAATTAAGCAGATAATAAGCATTTAATTAGGCAGGCAATTAAGCAGATAATTAGGCAGGCAATTAGGCAGATAATTAAGCAGGCAATTAGGCAGTTAATTAGGCGGTCAATTAGGCAGGCAATTAGGCAGTTAATTAGGCGTTTAATTAGGCAGGCAATTAGGCAGTTAATTAGGCAGTTAATTAGGCAGTTAATTAGGCAGTTAATTAGGCAGTTAATTAGGCTGGCAATTAAGCAGACTATTAGGCAGTTAATTAGGCAGGCAATTAAGCAGATGATTAGGCAGGCAATTAGGCAGATAATTAAGCAGGCAATTAGGCGGTCAATAAGGCAGGCAATTAGGCAGTTAATTAGGCAGTTAATTAGGAAGGTAATTGGGCAGTTAATTAGGCAGTTAATTAGACAGGCAAATAGGCATTTAATAAGGAAGTTAATTAGGCAGGAAATTAAGCAGATAATTAGGCATGCATGTAGGCAGGCAATTAGGCAGGCAATTAGGCAGTTAATTAGGCAGGCAATTAGGCAGGCACTTAGGCAGTTAATTAGGCAGTTAATTAGGCAGGCAATTGGGCAGTTAATTAGGCAGGCAATTGGGCAGTTAATTAGGCAGGTAATTGGGCAGGCAATAAGGCAGATAATTAGACAGGCAATTAGGCAGTTAATTAAGCAGGGTATTAAGCAGGCAATTAGGCAGGCACTTAGGCAGTTAACTAGGCAGTTAATTAGGCAGGCATTTAAGCAGTTAATTAGGCAGTTAATTAAGCAAGCAATTGGGCAGTTAATTAGGCAGTTTATTAGGCAGGCAATTAAGCAGATAATTTGGCAGGCAATTAGGCAGGCATTTAGGCAGGCAAATAGGCAGTTAATTAGGCAGGCAATTAGGCAGATATATGAGAAGGCAATCAGGCAGTTAATCAGGCAGGCAATTAGGCAGGCACTTAGGCAGTTAATTAGGCAGGCAATTAGGCAGTTAATAAGGCAGTTAATTAGGCAGGCAATTAGGCAGATAATTAGGCAGGCAATTAGGCTGGCAATTAGGCAGTCAATTAGGCAGTTAATTAGGCAGGCAATTAGGCAGATAATTAAGAAGGCAATTAGGCAGTTAATTAGGCGGTTAATTAGACAGGCAATTAAGCATTTAATTAGGCAGTTAATTAGGCAGGCAAGTGTGCAGTTAATTAGGTAGTTAATTAGGCAGGCAATTAGGCAGGCAATTAGGCAGTTAATTAGGCAGGCAATTAGGCACATAATAAAACAGGCAATTAGGCAGTTAATTAGGCAGGCAATTTGGCAGGCAATTAGGAAGTAAATCAGGCTGGCAATTAGGCAGGCAATTAAGCAGGCAATAAGGCAGGCAATTAGGCAGTTAATTAGGCAGTTAATTAGGCAGGCAATTAGGCAGTTAATTAGGCGGTTAATTAGACAGGCAATTAGGCATTTAATTAGGCAGTTAATTAGGCAGGCAATTGTGCATTTAATAAGGTAGTTAATAAGGCAGGCAATTAGGCAGGCAATTAGGCATTTAATTAGGCAGGCAATAAGGCAGATAATTAAGCAGGCAATCAGGCAGTTAATTAGGCAGGCAATTAGGCAGACACTTAAGCAGTTAATTAGGCAGTGAATTAGGCAGGCAATTTGGCAGTTAATTATGCAGTTAATTAGGCAGGCAATTGGGCATTTAATTAGGCAGTTAATTAGGCAGGCAATTAAGCAGATAATTAGGCAGTTAATTAGGCAGGCAATTAACCAGATAATTAGGCAGGCAATTAGGCAGATAATTAAGCAGGCAATTAGGCAGTTAATTAAAAGGTCAATTAGGCAGGCAATTTGGCATTTAATTAGGCAGTTAATTAGGCAGGAAATTGTGCAGTTAATTAGGCAGGCCATTGGGCAGGCAATAAGGCAGTAAATTAGACAGGCAATTAGGCAGGCAATCGGGAAGGCAATTAAGCAGGCAAATAGGCAGGCAATAAGGCAGTTAATTTGACAGGCATTTAGGCAGGCAATTAGGCAGGTAATATAGCAGGCAATTATGCAGTTATTAGGCTAGCAATTAGGCAAGCAGGCAATTAGGCAAGCAGGCAAATATGCAGGCAATTAAGCAGTTAATTAGGCAGGCAGGCAATTTGGCAGGTAATTAGGCAGGCTATTAGGCAGTTAATAAGCGCTCAATTAGGCAGGCAATTGGTCAGTTAATTAAGCAGTTAATTAGGCAGTTAATTAGGCGGTCAATTAGGCAGGCAATTAGGCAGTTAATTAGGCAGTTAATTAGGCAGGAAATTGGGCAGTTAATTAGGCAGTTAATTAGGCAGGCAATTAAGCAGATAATTAGGCAGTTAATTAGGCAGGCAATTAACCAGATAATTAGGCAGGCAATTAGGCAGATAATTAAGCAGGCAATTAGGCAGTTAATTAAAAGGTCAATTAGGCAGGCAATTTGGCATTTAATTAGGCAGTTAATTAGGCAGGAAATTGTGCAGTTAATTAGGCAGGCCATTGGGCAGGCAATAAGGCAGTAAATTAGACAGGCAATTAGGCAGGCAATCGGGAAGGCAATTAAGCAGGCAAATAGGCAGGCAATAAGGCAGTTAATTTGACAGGCATTTAGGCAGGTAATTAGGTAGTAATTAGGCAAGCAGTTAGGCAGGCAGGCAATTAGGCAGGCAGGCAATTAGGCAGACAGGCAATTAGGCAGGCAATTAAGCAGTTTATTAGGAAGGCAGTCAATTAGGCAGGCACTTAGGCAGTTAATTAGGCAGGCAATTGGGCAGTTAATTAGGCAGTTAATTAGGCAGGCAATTGGGCAGTTAATTAGGCAGTTATATAGGCAGGCAATTAAGCAGATAAATAGGCAGGCAATTAGGCAGGCAATTAGGCAGGTAATTAGGCAGATAATTAAGCAGGCAATTAGGCAGTTAATTAAGCGGTCAATTAGGCAGGCAATTGGGTAGTTAATTAGGCAGGCAATTAGGCAGGCACTTAGGCAGTTAATTAGGCAGGCAATTAGGCACATAATAAGGCAGGCAATTAGGCAGTTAATTAGGCAGGCAATTAGGAAGTAAATTAGGCTGGCAATTAGGCAGGCAATTAAGCAGGCAATAAGGCAGGCAATAAGGCAGTTTATTAGTCAAGCAATTAGGCAGGCAATTAGGCAGGTAATATAGCAGGCAATTATGCAGTTATTAGGCAAGCAATTAGGCAAGCAGGCAATTAGGCAAGCAGGCAAATATGCAGGCAATTAAGCAGTTAATTAGGCAGGCAGGCAATTTGGCAGGTAATTAGGCAGGCTATTAGGCAGTTAATAAGCGCTCAATTAGGCAGGCAATTGGTCAGTTAATTAAGCAGTTAATTAGGCAGGCAATTGGGAAGTTAATTAGGCAGTTAATTAGGCAGGCAATTAAGCAGATAGTTAGGCAGTTAATTAGGCAGGCAATTAAGCAGATCATTTGGCAGTCAATTATGCAGATAATTAAGCAGGCAATTAGGCAGTTAATTAGGCGGTCAATAAGGCAGGCATTTGGCAGTTAATTAGGCAGTTAATAAGGCAGGCAATTGGTTAGTTAATTAGGCAGGCAATTAAGCAGATAATTAGGCATTTAATTAGGCAGGCAATTAAGCAGATAATTAGGCAGGCAATTAGGCAGATAATTAAGCAGGCAATTAGGTAGTTAATTAGGCGGTCAATTAGGCAGGCAATTAGGCAGTTAATTAGGCGGTCAATTAGGCAGGCAATTAGGCAGTTAATTAGGCTGGAAATTAAGCAGACTATTAGGCAGTTAATTAGGCAGGCAATTAAGCAGATGATTAGGCAGGCAATTAGGCAGATAATTAAGCAGGCAATTAGGCGGTCAATAAGGCAGGCAATTAGGCAGTTAATTAGGCAGTTAATTAGGCAGCAATTGGGCAGTTAATTAGGCAGTTAATTAGACAGGCAAATTGGCATTTAATAAGGAAGTTAATTAGGCAGGAAATTAAGCAGATAATTAGGCAGGCATTTAGGCAGGCAATTAGGCAGGCAATTAGGCAGTTAATTAGGCAGATAATTAAGCAGGCAATTAGGCAGTTAATTAAGCGGTCAATTAGGCAGGCAATTGGGCAGTTAATTAGGCAGGCAATTAGGCAGGCACTTAGGCAGTTAATTAGGCAGGCAATTAGGCACATAATAAGGCAGGCAATTAGGCAGTTAATTAGGCAGGCAATTAGGCAGGCAATTAGGAAGTAAATTAGGCTGGCAATTAGGCAGGCAATTAAGCAGGCAATAAGGCAGGCAATAAGGCAGTTTATTAGTCAAGCAATTAGGCAGGCAATTAGGCAGGTAATATAGCAGGCAATTATGCAGTTATTAGGCAAGCAATTAGGCAAGCAGGCAATTAGGCAAGCAGGCAAATATTCAGGCAATTAAGCAGTTAATTAGGCAGGCAGGCAATTTGGCAGGTAATTAGGCAGGCTATTAGGCAGTTAATTAGGCGGTCAATTAGGCAGGCAATTGGTCAGTTAATTAAGCAGTTAATTAGGCAGGCAATTGGGAAGTTAATTAGGCAGTTAATTAGGCAGGCAATTAAGCAGATAGTTAGGCAGTTAATTAGGCAGGCAATTAAGCAGATCATTTGGCAGTCAATTATGCAGATAATTAAGCAGGCAATTAGGCAGTTAATTAGGCGGTCAATAAGGCAGGCATTTGGCAGTTAATTAGGCAGTTAATAAGGCAGGCAATTGGTTAGTTAATTAGGCAGGCAATTAAGCAGATAATTAGGCATTTAATTAGGCAGGCAATTAAGCAGATAATTAGGCAGGCAATTAGGTAGATAATTAAGCAGGCAATTAGGCAGTTAATTAGGCGGTCAATTAGGCAGGCAATTAGGCAGTTAATTAGGCGGTCAATTAGGCAGGCAATTAGGCAGTTAATTAGGCAGTTAATTAGGCTGGAAATTAAGCAGACTATTAGGCAGTTAATTAGGCAGGCAATTAAGCAGATGATTAGGCAGGCAATTAGGCAGATAATTAAGCAGGCAATTAGGCGGTCAATAAGGCAGGCAATTAGGCAGTTAATTAGGCAGTTAATTAGGCAGCAATTGGGCAGTTAATTAGGCAGTTAATTAGACAGGCAAATTGGCATTTAATAAGGAAGTTAATTAGGCAGGAAATTAAGCAGATAATTAGGCAGGCATGTAGGCAGGCAATTAGGCAGGCAATTAGGCAGTTAATTAGGGCAGATAATTAAGCAGGCAATTAGGCAGGCAATTAGGCACATAATAAGGCAGGAAATTAGGCAGTTAATTAGACAGGCAATTAGGCAGGCAATTAGGAAGTAAATTAGGCTGGCAATTAGGCAGGCAATTAAGCAGGCAATAAGGCAGGCAATAAGGCAGTTTATTAGTCAAGCAATTAGGCAGGCAATTAGGCAGGTAATATAGCAGGCAATTATGCAGTTATTAGGCAAGCAATTAGGCAAGCAGGCAATTAGGCAAGCAGGCAAATATTCAGGCAATTAAGCAGTTAATTAGGCAGGCAGGCAATTTGGCAGGTAATTAGGCAGGCTATTAGGCAGTTAATTAGGCGGTCAATTAGACAGGCAATTGGTCAGTTAATTAAGCAGTTAATTAGGCAGGCAATTGGGAACTTAATTAGGCAGTTAATTAGGCAGGCAATTAAGCAGATAGTTAGGCAGTTAATTAGGCAAGCAATTAAGCAGATCATTTGGCAGTCAATTATGCAGATAATTAAGCAGGCAATTAGGCAGTTAATTAGGCGGTCAATAAGGCAGGCATTTGGCAGTTAATTAGGCAGTTAATAAGGCAGGCAATTGGTTAGTTATTTAGGCAGGCAATTAAGCAGATAATTAGGCATTTAATTAGGCAGGCAATTAAGCAGATAATTAGGCAGGCAATTAGGCAGATAATTAAGCAGGCAATTAGGCAGTTAATTAGGCGGTCAATTAGGCAGGCAATTAGGCAGTTAATTAGGCGGTCAATTAGGCAGGCAATTAGGCAGTTAATTAGGCAGTTAATTAGGCTGGAAATTAAGCAGACTATTAGGCAGTTAATTAGGCAGGCAATTAAGCAGATGATTAGGCAGGCAATTAGGCAGATAATTAGGCAGTTAATTAGGCAGGCAATTAAGCAGATAATTAGGCAGGCAATTAGGCAGGCAATTAAGCAGGCAATTAGGCAGGCAATTAGGCAGATATATGAGAAGGCAATCAGGCAGTTAATTAGGCAGGCAATTAGGCAGGCACTTAGGCAGTTAATTAGGCAGGCAATTGGGCAGTTAATTAGGCAGTTAATTAGGCAGGCAATTGGGCAGTTAATTAGGCAGTTATATAGGCAGGCAATTAAGCAGATAAATAGGCAGGCAATTACGCAGGCAATTAGGCAGGTAATTAGGCAGATAATTAAGCAGGCAATTAGGCAGTTAATTAAGCGGTCAATTAGGCAGGCAATTGGGCAGTTAATTAGGCAGGAAATTAGGCAGGCACTTAGGCAGTTAATTAGGCAGGCAATTAGGCACATAATAAGGCAGGCAATTAGGCAGGTAATTAGGCAGATAATTAAGCAGGCAATTAGGCAGTTAATTAAGCAGTCAATTAGGCAGGCAATTGGGCAGTTAATTAGGCAGGCGATTAGGCAGGCACTTAGGCAGTTAATTAGGCAGGCAATTAGGCTCATAATAAGGCAGGCAATTAGGCAGGCAATTAGGCAGTTAATTAGGCAGGCAATTAGGCAGGCAATTAGGAAGTAAATTAGATTGGCAATTAGGCAGGCAATTAGGCAGGCAATTAAGCAGGCAATAAGGCAGGAAATAAGGCAGTTTATTAGTCAAGCAATTAGGCAGGCAATTAGGCAGGTAATATAGCAGGCAATTATGCAGTTATTAGGCAAGCAATTAGGCAAGCAGGCAATTAGGCAAGCAGGCAAATATGCAGGCAATTAAGCAGTTAATTAGGCAGGCAGGCAAATTGGCAGGTAATTAGGCAGGCGATTAGGCAGTTAATAAGCGCTCAATTAGGCAGGCAATTGGTCAGTTAATTAAGCAGTTAATTAGGCAGGCAATTGGGAAGTTAATTAGGCAGTTAATTAGGCAGGCAATTAAGCAGATAGTTAGGCATTTAATTAGGCAGGCAATTAAGCAGATAATTAGGCAGGCAATTAGGCAGATAATTAAGCAGGCAATTAGGCAGTTAATAAGGCGGTCAATTAGGCAGGCAATTAGGCAGTTAATTAGGCGGTTAATTAGGCAGGCAATTAGGCAGTTAATTAGGCAGTTAATTAGGCTGGAAATTAAGCAGACTATTAGGCAGTTAATTAGGCAGGCAATTAAGCAGAAGATTAGGCAGTTAATTAGGCGGTCAATTAGGCAGGCAATTAGGCACATAATAAAACAGGCAATTAGGCAGTTAATTAGGCAGGTAATTAGGCAGTTAATTTGCAGGCAATTAGGTAGATAATTAAGCAAGCAATCAGGCAGTTAATTAGGCAGGCAATTAGGCAGGCAATTAGGCAGGCGATTAGGCAGTTAATAAGCGCTCAATTAGGCAGGCAATTGGTCAGTTAATTAAGCAGTTAATTAGGCAGGCAATTGGGAAGTTAATTAGGCAGTTAATTAGGCAGGCAATTAAGCAGATAGTTAGGCATTTAATTAGGCAGGCAATTAAGCAGATCATTTGGCAGTCAATTATGCAGATAATTAAGCAGGCAATTAGGCAGTTAATTAGGCGGTCAATAAGGCAGGCATTTGGCAGTTAATTAGGCAGTTAATAAGGCAGGCAATTGGTTAGTTAATTAGGCAGGCAATTAAGCAGATAATTAGGCATTTAATTAGGCAGGCAATTAAGCAGATAATTAGGCAGGCAATTAAGCAGATAATTAGGCGGTCAATTAGGCAGGCAATTAGGCAGTTAATTAGACGGTTAATTAGGCAGGCAATTAGGCAGTTAATTAGGCAGTTAATTAGGCTGGAAATTAAGCAGACTATTAGGCAGTTAATTAGGCAGGCAATTAAGCAGAAGATTAGGCAGTTAATTAGGCGGTCAATTAGGCAGGCAATTAGGCACATAATAAAACAGGCAATTAGGCAGTTAATTAGGCAGGCAATTAGGCAGGCAATTAGGGAGTTAATTTGCAGGCAATTAGGCAGATAATTAAGCAAGCAATCAGGCAGTTAATTAGGCAGGCAATTAGGCAGGCAATTAGGCAGTTAATTAGGTAGGCAATTAGGCACATAATAAAACAGGCAATAAGGCAGTTAATTAGACAGGCAATTAGGCAGGCAATTAGGAAGTAAATTAAGCTGGCAATTGGGCAGTTAATTAGGCAGGCAATTAAGCAGATAATTTGGCATTTAATTAGGCAGGCAATTAAGCAGATAATTAGGCAGGCAATTAGGCAGATAATTAAGCAGGCAATTAGGCAGTTAATTAGGCGGTCAATTAGGCAGGCAATTAGGCAGTTAATTAGGCAGGCAATTGGGCATTTAATTAGGCAGTTAATTAGGCAGGCAATTAAGCAGATAATTAGGCAGTTAATTAGGCCAGCAATTAAGCAGATATTTAGGCAGGCAATTAGGCAGATAATTAAGCAGGCAATTAGGCAGTTAATTAGGCGGTCAATTAGGCAGGCAATTGGGCAGTTAATTAGGCAGGCAATTGGGCAGTTAATTAGGCAGGCAATTAAGCAGATAATTAGGCATTTAATTAGGCAGGGAATTAAGCAGATAATTAGGCAGGCAATTAGGCAGATAATTAAGCAGGCAATTAGGCAGTTAATTAGGCGGTCAATTAGGCAGGCAATTGGGCAGTTAATTAGGCGGTCAATTAGGCAGGCAATTAGGCAGTTAATTAGGCAGTTTATTAGGCTGGAAATTAATCAGACTATTAGGCAGTTAATTAGGCAGGCAATTAAGCAGATGATTAGGCAGGCAATTAGGCAGATAATTAAGCAGGCAATTAGGCGGTCAATAAGGCAGGCGATTAGGCAGTTAATTAGGCAGTTAATTAGGCAGGCAATTGGGCAGTTAATTAGGCAGTTAATTAGACAGGCAAATTGGCATTTAATAAGGAAGTTAATTAGGCAGGAAATTAAGCAGATAATTAGGCAGGCATGTAGGCAGGCAATTAGGCAGTTAATTAGGCAGGCAGTTAGGCAGGCACTTAGAAAGTTAATTAGGCAGTTAATTAGGCAGGCAATTGGGCAGTTAATTAGGCAGGTAATTGGGCAGGCAATAAGGCAGATAATTAGACAGGCAATTAGGCAGTTAATTAGGCAGGGTATTAAGCAGGCAATTAGGCAGGCACTTAGGCAGTTAACTAGGCAGTTAATTAGGAAGGCAATTGGGCAATTAATTAGGCAGTTAATTAAGCAAGCAATTGGGCAGTTAATAAGGCAGTTTATTAGGCAGGCAATTAAGCAGATAATAAGGCAGGCAATTAGGCAGGCATTTAGGCAGGCAAATAGGCAGTTAATTAGGCAGGCAATTAGGCAGATATATAAGAAGGCAATCAGGCAGTTAATCAGGCAGGCAATTAGGCAGGCACTTAGGCAGTTAATTAGGCAGGCAATTAGGCAGTTAATAAGACAGTTAATTAGGCAGGCAATTAGGCAGATAATTAGGCAGGCAATTAGGCTGGCAATTAGGTAGTCAATTAGGCAGTTAATTAGGCAGGCAATTAGGCAGATAATTAAGCAGGCAATTAGGCAGTTTATTAGTGAAGCAATTAGGCAGGCAATTAGGCAGGTAATTTAGCAGGCAATTATGCAGTTATTAGGCAAGCAATTAGGCAAGCAGGCAATTAGGCAAGCAGGCAAATAAGCAGGCAATTAAGCAGTTAATTAGGCAGGCAGGCTATTTGGCAGGTAATTAGGCAGGCTATTAGGCAGTTAATTAGGCGGTCAATTAGGCAGGCAATTGGTCAGTTAATTAGGCAGTTAATTAGGCAGGCAATTAAGCATATAATTAGGCAGTTAATTAGGCAGGCAATTAAGCAGATGATTAGGCAGGCAATTAGGCAGATAATTAAGCAGGCAATTAGGCAGTTAATTAGGCGGTTATTAGGCAGGCAATTAGGCAGTTAATTAGGCAGTTAATTAGGCAGGCAATTAGGCAGTTAATTAGGCGGTTAATTAGACCGGCAATTAGGCATTTAATTAGGCAGTTAATTAGGCAGGCAATTGTGCATTTAATAAGGTAGTTAATAAGGCAGGCAATTAGGCAGGCAATTAGGCATTTAATTAGGCAGGCAATAAGGCAGATAATTAAGCAGGCAATCAGGCAGTTAATTAGGCAGGCAATTAGGCAGACACTTAAGCAGTTAATTAGGCAGTGAATTAGGCAGGCAATTTGGCAGTTAATTATGCAGTTAATTAGGCAGGCAATTGGGCATTTAATTAGGCAGTTAATTAGGCAGGCAATTAAGCAGATAATTAGGCAGTTAATTAGGCCAGAAATTAAGCAGATATTTAGGCAGGCAATTAGGCAGATAATTAAGCAGGCAATTAGGCAGTTAATTAGGCGGTCAATTAGGCAGGCAATTAGGCAGTTAATTAGGCAGGCAATCAGGCAGTTAATTAGGCAGGTAATTAGGCAGACACTTAAGCAGTTAATTAGGCAGTGAATTAGGCAGGCAATTAGGTAGATAATTAAGCAGGCAATTAGGCAGTTTATTAGTCAAGCAATTAGGCAGGCAATTAGGCATGTAATTTAGCAGGCAATTATGCAGTTATTAGGCAAGCAATTAGGCAAGCAGGCAATTAGGCAAGCAGGCAAATAAGCAGGCAATTAAGCAGTTAATTAGGCAGGCAGGCTATTTGGCAGGTAATTAGGCAGGCTATTAGGCAGTTAATTAGGCGGTCAATTAGGCAGGCAATTGGTCAGTTAATTAGGCGAGTTATTAGGCGGGCAATTAAGCATATAATTAGGCAGTTAATTAGGCAGGCAATTAAGCAGATGATTAGGCAGGCAATTAGGCAGATAATTAAGCAGGCAATTAGGCGGTCAATAAGGCAGGCAATTAGGCAGTTAATTAGGCAGTTAATTAGGCAGCAATTGGGCAGTTAATTAGGCAGTTAATTAGACAGGCAAATTGGCATTTAATAAGGAAGTTAATTAGGCAGGAAATTAAGCAGATAATTAGGCAGGCATGTAGGCAGGCAATTAGGCAGGCAATTAGGCAGTTAATTAGACAGATAATTAAGCAGGCAATTAGGCAGTTAATTAAGCGGTCAATTAGGCAGGCAATTGGGCAGTTAATTAGGCAGGCAATTAGGCAGGCACTTAGGCAGTTAATTAGGCAGGCAATTAGGCACATAATAAGGCAGGCAATTAGGCAGTTAATTAGGCAGGCAATTAGGCAGGCAATTAGGAAGTAAATTAGGCTGGCAATTAGGCAGGCAATTAAGCAGGCAATAAGGCAGGCAATAAGGCAGTTTATTAGTCAAGCAATTAGGCAGGCAATTAGGCAGGTAATATAGCAGGCAATTATGCAGTTATTAGGCAAGCAATTAGGCAAGCAGGCAATTAGGCAAGCAGGCAAATATTCAGGCAATTAAGCAGTTAATTAGGCAGGCAGGCAATTTGGCAGGTAATTAGGCAGGCTATTAGGCAGTTAATTAGGCGGTCAATTAGGCAGGCAATTGGTCAGTTAATTAAGCAGTTAATTAGGCAGGCAATTGGGAAGTTAATTAGGCAGTTAATTAGGCAGGCAATTAAGCAGATAGTTAGGCAGTTAATTAGGCAGGCAATTAAGCAGATCATTTGGCAGTCAATTATGCAGATAATTAAGCAGGCAATTAGGCAGTTAATTAGGCGGTCAATAAGGCAGGCAATTAGGCAGTTAATTAGGCAGTTAATTAGGCAGCAATTGGGCAGTTAATTAGGCAGTTAATTAGACAGGCAAATTGGCATTTAATAAGGAAGTTAATTAGGCAGGAAATTAAGCAGATAATTAGGCAGGCATGTAGGCAGGCAATTGGTCAGTTAATTAAGCAGTTAATTAGGCAGGCAATTGGGAAGTTAATTAGGCAGTTAATTAGGCAGGCAATTAAGCAGATAGTTAGGCAGTTAATTAGGCAGGCAATTAAGCAGATCATTTGGCAGTCAATTATGCAGATAATTAAGCAGGCAATTAGGCAGTTAATTAGGCGGTCAATAAGGCAGGCATTTGGCAGTTAATTAGGCAGTTAATAAGGCAGGCAATTGGTTAGTTAATTAGGCAGGCAATTAAGCAGATAATTAGGCATTTAATTAGGCAGGCAATTAAGCAGATAATTAGGCAGGCAATTAGGCAGATAATTAAGCAGGCAATTAGGCAGTTAATTAGGCGGTCAATTAGGCAGGCAATTAGGCAGTTAATTAGGCGGTCAATTAGGCAGGCAATTAGGCAGTTAATTAGGCAGTTAATTAGGCTGGAAATTAAGCAGACTATTAGGCAGTTAATTAGGCAGGCAATTAAGCAGATGATTAGGCAGGCAATTAGGCAGATAATTAGGCAGTTAATTAGGCAGGCAATTAAGCAGATAATTAGGCAGGCAATTAGGCAGGCAATTAAGCAGGCAATTAGGCAGGCAATTAGGCAGATATATGAGAAGGCAATCAGGCAGTTAATTAGGCAGGCAATAAGGCAGGCACTTAGGCAGTTAATTAGGCAGGCAATTGGGCAGTTAATTAGGCAGTTAATTAGGCAGGCAATTGGGCAGTTAATTAGGCAGTTATATAGGCAGGCAATTAAGCAGATAAATAGGCAGGCAATTACGCAGGCAATTAGGCAGGTAATTAGGCAGATAATTAAGCAGGCAATTAGGCAGTTAATTAAGCGGTCAATTAGGCAGGCAATTGGGCAGTTAATTAGGCAGGAAATTAGGCAGGCACTTAGGCAGTTAATTAGGCAGGCAATTAGGCACATAATAAGGCAGGCAATTAGGCAGGTAATTAGGCAGATAATTAAGCAGGCAATTAGGCAGTTAATTAAGCAGTCAATTAGGCAGGCAATTGGGCAGTTAATTAGGCAGGCGATTAGGCAGGCACTTAGGCAGTTAATTAGGCAGGCAATTAGGCTCATAATAAGGCAGGCAATTAGGCAGGCAATTAGGCAGTTAATTAGGCAGGCAATTAGGCAGGCAATTAGGAAGTAAATTAGATTGGCAATTAGGCAGGCAATTAAGCAGGCAATAAGGCAGGAAATAAGGCAGTTTATTAGTCAAGCAATTAGGCAGGCAATTAGGCAGGTAATATAGCAGGCAATTATGCAGTTATTAGGCAAGCAATTAGGCAAGCAGGCAATTAGGCAAGCAGGCAAATATGCAGGCAATTAAGCAGTTAATTAGGCAGGCAGGCAATTTGGCAGGTAATTAGGCAGGCGATTAGGCAGTTAATAAGCGCTCAATTAGGCAGGCAATTGGTCAGTTAATTAAGCAGTTAATTAGGCAGGCAATTGGGAAGTTAATTAGGCAGTTAATTAGGCAGGCAATTAAGCAGATAGTTAGGCAGTTAATTAGGCAGGCAATTAAGCAGATCATTTGGCAGTCAATTATGCAGATAATTAAGCAGGCAATTAGGCAGTTAATTAGGCGGTCAATAAGGCAGGCATTTGGCAGTTAATTAGGCAGTTAATAAGGCAGGCAATTGGTTAGTTAATTAGGCAGGCAATTAAGCAGATAATTAGGCATTTAATTAGGCAGGCAATTAAGCAGATAATTAGGCAGGCAATTAAGCAGATATTTAGGCGGTAAATTAGGCAGGCAATTAGGCAGTTAATTAGGCGGTTAATTAGGCAGGCAATTAGGCAGTTAATTATGCAGTTAATTAGGCTGGAAATTAAGCAGACTATTAGGCAGTTAATTAGGCAGGCAATTAAGCAGAAGATTAGGCAGTTAATTAGGCGGTCAATTAGGCAGGCAATTAGGCACATAATAAAACAGGCAATTAGGCAGTTAATTAGGCAGGCAATTAGGCAGGCAATTAGGGAGTTAATTTGCAGGCAATTAGGCAGATAATTAAGCAAGCAATCAGGCAGTTAATTAGGCAGGCAATTAGGCAGGCAATTAGGCAGTTAATTAGGCAGGCAATTAGGCACATAATAAAACAGGCAATAAGGCAGTTAATTAGACAGGCAATTAGGCAGGCAATTAGGAAGTAAATTAAGCTGGCAATTGGGCAGTTAATTAGGCAGGCAATTAAGCAGATAATTTGGCATTTAATTAGGCAGGCAATTAAGCAGATAATTAGGCAGGCAATTAGGCAGATAATTAAGCAGGCAATTAGGCAGTTAATTAGGCGGTCAATTAGGCAGGCAATTAGGCAGTTAATTAGGCAGGCAATTGGGCATTTAATTAGGCAGTTAATTAGGCAGGCAATTAAGCAGATAATTAGGCAGTTAATTAGGCCAGCAATTAAGCAGATATTTAGGCAGGCAATTAGGCAGATAATTAAGCAGGCAATTAGGCAGTTAATAAGGCGGTCAATTAGGCAGGCAATTGGGCAGTTAATTAGGCAGGCAATTGGGCAGTTAATTAGGCAGGCAATTAAGCAGATAATTAGGAATTTAATTAGGCAGGGAATTAAGCAGATAATTAGGCAGGCAATTAGGCAGATAATTAAGCAGGCAATTAGGCAGTTAATTAGGCGGTCAATTAGGCAGGCAATTTGGCAGTTAATTAGGCGGTCAATTAGGCAGGCAATTAGGCAGTTAATTAGGCAGTTAATTAGGCTGGAAATTAATCAGACTATTAGGCAGTTAATTAGGCAGGCAATTAAGCAGATGATTAGGCAGGCAATTAGGCAGATAATTAAGCAGGCAATTAGGCGGTCAATAAGGCAGGCGATTAGGCAGTTAATTAGGCAGTTAATTAGGCAGGCAATTGGGCAGTTAATTAGGCAGTTAATTAGACAGGCAAATTGGCATTTAATAAGGAAGTTAATTAGGCAGGAAATTAAGCAGATAATTAGGCAGGCATGTAGGCAGGCAATTAGGCAGTTAATTAGGCAGGCAGTTAGGAAGGCACTTAGAAAGTTAATTAGGCAGTTAATTAGGCAGGCAATTGGGCAGTTAATTAGGCAGGTAATTGGGCAGGCAATAAGGCAGATAATTAGACAGGCAATTAGGCAGTTAATTAGGCAGGGTATTAAGCAGGCAATTAGGCAGGCACTTAGGCAGTTAACTAGGCAGTTAATTAGGAAGGCAATTGGGCAATTAATTAGGCAGTTAATTAAGCAAGCAATTGGGCAGTTAATTAGGCAGTTTATTAGGCAGGCAATGAAGCAGATAATAAGGCAGGCAATTAGGCAGGCATTTAGGCAGGCAAATAGGCAGTTAATTAGGCAGGCAATTAGGCAGATATATGAGAAGGCAATCAGGCAGTTAATCAGGCAGGCAATTAGGCAGGCACTTAGGCAGTTAATTAGGCAGGCAATTAGGCAGTTAATAAGACAGTTAATTAGGCAGGCAATTAGGCAGATAATTAGGCAGGCAATTAGGCTGGCAATAAGGTAGTCAATTAGGCAGTTAATTAGGCAGGCAATTAGGCAGATAATTAAGCAGGCAATTAGGCAGTTTATTAGTCAAGCAATTAGGCAGGCAATTAGGCAGGTAATTTAGCAGGCAATTATGCAGTTATTAGGCAAGCAATTAGGCAAGCAGGCAATTAGGCAAGCAGGCAAATAAGCAGGCAATTAAGCAGTTAATTAGGCAGGCAGGCTATTTGGCAGGTAATTAGGCAGGCTATTAGGCAGTTAATTAGGCGGTCAATTAGGCAGGCAATTGGTCAGTTAATTAGGCAGTTAATTAGGCAGGCAATTAAGCATATAATTAGGCAGTTAATTAGGCAGGCAATTAAGCAGATGATTAGGCAGGCAATTAGGCAGATAATTAAGCAGGCAATTAGGCAGTTAATTAGGCGGTTATTAGGCAGGCAATTAGGCAGTTAATTAGGCAGTTAATTAGGCAGGCAATTAGGCAGTTAATTAGGCGGTTAATTAGACCGGCAATTAGGCATTTAATTAGGCAGTTAATTAGGCAGGCAATTGTGCATTTAATAAGGTAGTTAATAAGGCAGGCAATTAGGCAGGCAATTAGGCATTTAATTAGGCAGGCAATAAGGCAGATAATTAAGCAGGCAATCAGGCAGTTAATTAGGCAGGCAATTTGGCAGTTAATTATGCAGTTAATTAGGCAGGCAATTGGGCATTTAATTAGGCAGTTAATTAGGCAGGCAATTAAGCAGATAATTAGGCAGTTAATTAGGCCAGAAATTAAGCAGATATTTAGGCAGGCAATTAGGCAGATAATTAAGCAGGCAATTAGGCAGTTAATTAGGCGGTCAATTAGGCAGGCGATTAGGCAGTTAATTAGGCAGGCAATCAGGCAGTTAATTAGGCAGGTAATTAGGCAGACACTTAAGCAGTTAATTAGGCAGTGAATTAGGCAGGCAATTAGGTAGATAATTAAGCAGGCAATTAGGCAGTTTATTAGTCAAGCAATTAGGCAGGCAATTAGGCAGGTAATTTAGCAGGCAATTATGCAGTTATAAGGCAAGCAATTAGGCAAGCAGGCAATTAGGCAAGCAGGCAAATAAGCAGGCAATTAAGCAGTTAATTAGGCAGGCAGGCTATTTGGCAGGTAATTAGGCAGGCTATTAGGCAGTTAATTAGGCGGTCAATTAGGCAGGCAATTGGTCAGTTAATTAGGCAGTTAATTAGGCAGGCAATTAAGCATATAATTAGGCAGTTAATTAGGCAGGCAATTAAGCAGATGATTAGGCAGGCAATTAGGCAGATAATTAAGCAGGCAATTAGGCAGTTAATTAGGCGGTTATTAGGCAGGCAATTAGGCAGTTAATTAGGCAGTTAATTAGGCAGGCAATTAGGCAGTTAATTAGGCGGTTAATTAGACAGGCAATTAGGCATTTAATTAGGCAGTTAATTAGGCAGGCAATTGTGCATTTAATAAGGTAGTTAATAAGGCAGGCAATTAGGCAGGCAATTAGGCATTTAATTAGGCAGGCAATAAGGCAGATAATTAAGCAGGCAATCAGGCAGTTAATTAGGCAGGCAATTAGGCAGACACTTAAGCAGTTAATTAGGCAGTGAATTAGCCAGGCAATTTGGCAGTTAATTATGCAGTTAATTAGGCAGGCAATTGGGCATTTAATTAGGCAGTTAATTAGGCAGGCAATTAAGCAGATAATTAGGCAGTTAATTAGGCCAGAAATTAGGCAGATATTTAGGCAGGCAATTAGGCAGATAATTAAGCAGGCAATTAGGCAGTTAATTAGGCGGTCAATTAGGCAGGCAATTAGGCAGTTAATTAGGCAGTTAATTAGGCAGGAAATTGGGCAGTTAATTAGGCAGTTAATTAGGCAGGCAATTAAGCAGATAATTAGGCAGTTAATTAGGCAGGCAATTAACCAGATAATTAGGCAGGCAATTAGGCAGATAATTAAGCAGGCAATTAGGCAGTTAATTAAAAGGTCAATTAGGCAGGCAATTAGGCATTTAATTAGGCAGTTAATTAGGCAGGAAATTGTGCAGTTAATTAGGCAGGCCATTGGGCAGTTAATTAGGCAGGCAAATGGGCATTTAATTAGGCAGTTAATTAGGCGGTCAATTAGGCAGGCAATTAGGCAGTTAATTAGGCAGGCAGTTAGGCAGTTAATAAGACAGTTAATTAGGCAGTTAATTAGGCAGGCAATTAAACAGATAATTAGGCAGTTAATTAGGCAGGCAATTAACCAGATAATTAGGCAGGCAATTAGGCAGATAATTAAGCAGGCAATTAGGCAGTTAATTAAAAGGTCAATTAGGCAGGCAATTAGGCATTTAATTAGGCAGTTAATTAGGCAGGAAATTGTGCAGTTAATTAGGCAGGCCATTGGGCAGGCAATAAGGCAGTTAATTAGACAGGCAATTAGGCAGGCAATCGGGAAGGCAATTAAGCAGGCAAATAGGCAGGCAATAAGGCAGTTAATTTGACAGGCATTTAGGCAGGTAATTAGGTAGTAATTAGGCAAGCAATTAGGCAGGCAGGCAATTAGGCAGGCAATTAGGCAGACAGGCAATTAGGCAGGCAGGCAATTAGGCAGGCAATTTAGCAGTTTATTAGGAAGGCAGTCAATTTGGCAGGTAATAAGGCAGGCAATTATGCAGGCTATTAGGCAGATAATTAGGCAGGCAATTAGGCAGGCAATTAGGCACCTAATTAGGCAGTTAATTAGGCAGGCAAGTGTGCAGTTAATTAGGTAGTTAAATAGGCAGGCAATTAGGCAGGCAATTAGGCAGTTAATTAGGCAGGCAATTAGGCACATAATAAAACAGGCAATTAGGCAGTTAATTAGGCAGGCAATTTGGCAGGCAATTAGGAAGTAAATCAGGCTGAAAATTAGGCAGGCAATTAAGCAGGCAATAAGGCAGGCAATAAGGCAGTTTATTAATCAAGTAATTAGGCTGGCAATTAATCAGATAATTAGGCATTTAATTAGGCAGGCAATTAAGCAGATAATTAGGCAGGCAATTAGGCAGATAATTAAGCAGGCAATTAGGCAGTTAATTAGGCGGTCAATTAGGCAGGCAATTAGGCAGTTAATTAGGCAGGCAAATGGGCATTTAATTAGGCAGTTAATTAGGCAGGCAATTAAGCAGATAATTAGGCAGTTAATTAGGCCAGCAATTAAGCAGATATTTAGGCAGGCAATTAGGCAGATAATTAAGCAGGCAATTAGGCAGTTAATTAGGCGGTCAATTAGGCAGGCAATTGGGCAGTTAATTAGGCAGGCAATTGGGCAGTTAATTAGGCAGGCAATTAAGCAGATAATTAGGCATTTAATTAGGCAGGCAATTAAGCAGATAATTAGGCAGGCAATTAGGCAGATAATTAAGCAGGCAATTAGGCAGTTAATTAGGCGGCCAATTAGGCAGGCAATTAGGCAGATAATTAGGCGGTCAATTAGGCAGGCAATTAGGCAGTTAATTAGGCAGTTAATTAGGCAGGCAATTAGGCAGGCACTTAGGCAGTTAATTAGGCAGTTAATTAGGCAGGCAATTGGGCAGTTAATTAAGCAGGTAATTGGGCAGGCAATAAGGCGGATAATTAGACAGGCAATTAGGCAGTTAATTAAGCAGGGTATTAAGCAGGCAATTAGGCAGGCACTTAGGCAGTTAACTAGGCAGTTAATTAGGCAGGCATTTGGGCAGTTAATTAGGCAGTTAATTAAGCAAGCAATTGGGCAGTTAATTAGGCAGTTTATTAGGCAGGCAATTAAGCAGATAATTAGGCAGGCAATTAGGCAGGCATTTAGGCAGGCAAATAGGCAGTTAATTAGGCAGGCAATTAGGCAGATATATGAGAAGGCAATCAGGCAGTTAATCAGGCAGGCAATTAGGCAGGCACTTAGGCAGTTAATTAGGCAGGCAATTAGGCAGTTAATAAGGCAGTTAATTAGGCAGGCAATTAGGCAGATAATTAAACAGGCAATTAGGCTGGCAATTAGGCAGTCAATTAGGCAGTTAATTAGGCAGGCAATTAGGCAGATAATTAAGAAGTCAATTAGGCAGTTAATTAGGCGGTTAATTAGACAGGCAATTAAGCATTTAATTAGGCAGTTAATTAGGCAGGCAAGTGTGCAGTTAATTAGGTAGGTAATTAGGCAGGCAATTAGGCAGGCAATTAGGCAGTTAATTAGGCAGGCAATTAGGCACATAATAAAACAGGCAATTAGGCAGTTAATTAGGCAGGCAATTTGGCAGGCAATTAGGAAGTAAATCAGGCTGAAAATTAGGCAGGCAATTAAGCAGGCAATAAGGCAGGCAATAAGGCAGTTTATTAATCAAGCAATTAGGCAGGTAATTTAGCAGGCAATTAAGCAGATGATTAGGCAGGCAATTAGGCAGATAATTAAGCAGGCAATTAGGCAGTTTATTAGGCGGTTATTAGGCAGGCAATTAGGCAGTTAATTAGGCAGTTAATTAGGCAGGCAATTAGGCAGTTAATTAGGCGGTTAATTAGACAGGCAATTAGGCATTTAATTAGGCAGTTAATTAGGCAGGCAATTGTGCATTTAATAAGGTAGTTAATAAGGCAGGCAATTAGGCAGGCAATTAGGCAGGCAATAAGGCAGATAATTAAGCAGGCAATCAGGCAGTTAATTAGGCAGGCAATTAGGCAGACACTTAAGCAGTTAATTAGGCAGTGAATTAGGCAGGCAATTTGGCAGTTAATTATGCAGTTAATTAGGCAGGCAATTGGGCATTTAATTAGGCAGTTAATTAGGCAGGCAATTAAGCAGATAATTAGGCAGTTAATTAGGCCAGAAATTAAGCAGCTATTTAGGCAGGCAATTAGGCAGATAATTAAGCAGGCAATTAGGCATATAATTAGGCGGTCCATTAGGCAGGCAATTGGGCAGTTAATTAGGCAGTTAATTAGGCAGGAAATTGGGCAGTAAATTAGGCAGTTAATTAGGCAGGCAATTAAGCAGATAATTAGGCAGTTAATTAGGCAGGCAATTAACCAGATAATTAGGCAGGCAATTAGGCAGATAATTAAGCAGGCAATTAGGCAGTTAATTAAAAGGTCAATTAGGCAGGCAATTAGGCATTTAATTAGGCAGTTAATTAGGCAGGAAATTGTGCAGTTAATTAGGCAGGCCATTGGGCAGGCAATAAGGCAGTTAATTAGACAGGCAATTAGGCAGGCAATCGGGAAGGCAATTAAGCAGGCAAATAGGCAGGCAATAAGGCAGTTAATTTGACAGGCATTTAGGCAGGTAATTGGGTAGTAATTAGGCAAGCAATTAGGCAGGCAGGCAATTAGGCAGGCAGGCAATTAGGCAGACAGGCAATTAGGCAGGCAGGCAATTAGGCAGGCAATTAAGCAGTTTATTAGGAAGGCAGTCAATTTGGCAGGTAATAAGGCAGGCAATTATGCAGGCTATTAGGCAGATAATTAGGCAGGCAATTAGGCAGGCAATTAGGCACCTAATTAGGCGGTCTTTTAGGCCGGTAATTGGGCAGTTAATTATGCAGTTAATTAGGCAGGCAATTAGGCAGTTAATTAGGCAGTTAATTAGGAAGGCAATTAGGCAGATATTTAGGCATTTAATTAGGCAGGCAATAAAGCAGATAATTAGGCAGGCACATAGGCAGATAATTAAGCAGGCAATTAGGCAGTTAATTAGGCAGGCAATTAGGCATTTAATTAGGCCGTTAATTAGGCAGGCAAGTGTGCAGTTAATTAGGTAGTTAATTAGGCAGGCAATTAGGCAGGCAATTAGGGAGTTAATTTGCAGGCAATTAGGCAGATAATTAAGCAGGCAATCAGGCAGTTAATTAGGCAGGCAATTAGGCAGGCAATTAGGCAGTTAATTAGGCAGGCAATTAGGCACATAATAAAACAGGCAATTAGGCAGTTAATTAGGCAGGCAATTAGGCAGGCAATTAGGAAGTAAATTAAGCTGGCAATTGGGCAGTTAATTAGGCAGGCAATTAAGCAGATAATTTGGCATTTAATTAGGCAGGCAATTAAGCAGATAATTAGGCAGGCAATTAGGCAGATAATTAAGCAGGCAATTAGGTAGTTAATTAGGCGGTCAATTAGGCAGGCAATTAGGCAGTTAATTAGGCAGGCAATTGGGCATTTAATTAGGCAGTTAATTAGGCAGGCAATTAAGCAGATAATAAGGCAGTTAATTAGGCCAGCAATTAAGCAGATATTTAGGCAGGCAATTAGGCAGATAATTAAGCAGGCAATTAGGCAGTTAATTAGGCGGTCAATTAGGCAGGCAATTGGGCAGTTAATTAGGCAGGCAATTGGGCAGTTAATTAGGCAGGCAATTAAGCAGATAATTAGGCATTTAATTAGGCAGGCAATTAAGCAGATAATTAGGCAGGCAATTAGGCAGATAATTAAGCAGGCAATTAGGCAGTTAATTAGGCGGTCAATTAGGCAGGCAATTAGGCAGTTAATTAGGCGGTCAATTAGGCAGGTAATTAGGCAGTTAATTAGGCAGTTAATTAGGCTGGCAATTAAGCAGACTATTAGGCAGTTAATTAGGCAGGCAATTAAGCAGATGATTAGGCAGGCAATTAGGCAGATAATTAAGCAGGCAATTAGGCGGTCAATAAGGCAGGCAATTAGGCAGCTAATTAGGCAGTTAATTAGGCAGGCAATTGGGCAGTTAATTAGGCAGTTAATTAGACAGGCAAATAGGCATTTAATAAGGAAGTTAATTAGGCAGGAAATTAAGCAGATAATTAGGCAGGCATGTAGGCAGGCAATTAGGCAGGCAATTAGGCAGGCAATTAGGCAGGCACTTAGGCAGTTAATTAGGCAGTTAATTAGGCAGGCAATTGGGCAGTTAATTAGGCAGGTAATTGGGCAGGCAATAAGGCAGATAATTAGACAGGCAATTAGGCAGTTAATTAGGCAGGGTATTAAGCAGGCAATTAGGCAGGCACTTAGGCAGTTAACTAGGCAGTTAATTAGGCAGGCATTTGGGCAGTTAATTAGGCAGTTAATTAAGCAAGCAATTGGGCAGTTAATTAGGCAGTTTATTAGGCAGGCAATTAAGCAGATAATTAGGCAGGCAATTAGGCAGGCATTTAGGCAGGCAAATAGGCAGTTAATTAGGCAGGCAATTAGGCAGATATATGAGAAGGCAATCAGGCAGTTAATCAGGCAGGCAATTAAGCAGGCACTTAGGCAGTTAATTAGGCAGGCAATTAGGCAGTTAATAAGGCAGTTAATTAGGCAGGCAATAAGGCAGATAATTAGGCAGGAAATTAGGCAGACAATTAGACAGTCAATTAGGCAGTTATTAGGCAGGCAATTAGGCAGATAATTAAGCAGGCAATTAGGCAGTTAATTAGGCGTTTAATTAGACAGGCAATTAGGCATTTAATTAGGCAGTTAATTAGGCAGGCAAGTGTGCAGTTAATTAGGTAGTTAATTAGGCAGGCAATTATGCAGGCAATTAGGCAGTTAATTAGGCAGGCAATTAGGCACATAATAAAACAGGCAATTAGGCAGTTAATTAGGCAGGCAATTTGGCAGGCAATTAGGAAGTAAATTAGGCTGGCAATTAGGCAGGCAATTAAGCAGGCAATAAGGCAGGCAATAAGGCAGGCAATAAGGCAGTTTATTAGTCAAGCAATTAGGCAGGCAATTAGGCAGGTAATTTAGCAGGCAATTATGCAGTTATTAGGCAAGCAATTAGGCCATGCAGGCAATTAGGCAAGAAGGCAAATAAGCAGGCAATTAAGCAGTTAATTAGGCAGGCAGGCTATTTGGCAGGTAATTAGGCAGGCTATTAGGCAGTTAATTAGGCGGTCAATTAGGCAGGCAATTGGTCAGTTAATTAGGCAGTTAATTAGGAAGGCAATTAGGCAGATATTTAGGCATTTAATTAGGCAGGCAATAAAGCAGATAATTAGGCAGGCACATAGGCAGATAATTAAGCAGGCAATTAGGCAGTTAAATAAAGCAGGCAATTAGGCATTTAATTAGGCTGTTAATTAGGCAGGCAAGTGTGCAGTTAATTAGGTAGTTAATTAGGCAGGCAATTAGGCAGGAAATTAGGGAGTTAATTTGCAGGCAATTAGGCAGATAATTAAGCAGGCAATCAGGCAGTTAATTAGGCAGGCAATTAGGCAGGCAATTAGGCAGTTAATTAGGCAGGCAATTAGGCACATAATAAAACAGGCAATTAGGCAGTTAATTAGGCAGGCAATTAGGCAGGCAATTAGGAAGTAAATTAAGCTGGCAATTGGGCAGTTAATTAGGCAGGCAATTAGGCAGATAATTAGGCATTTAATTAGGCAAGCAATTAAGCAGATAATTAGGCAGGCAGTTAGGCAGATAATTAAGCAGGCAATTAGGCAGTTAATTAGGCGGTCAATTAGGCAGGCAATTAGGCAGTTAATTAGGCAGGCAATTGGGCATTTAATTAGGCAGTTAATTAGGCAGGGAATTAAGCAGATAATTAGGCAGTTAATTAGGCCAGCAATTAAGCAGATATTTAGGCAGGCAATTAGGCAGATAATTAAGCAGGCAATTAGGCAGTTAATTAGGCGGTCAATTAGGCAGGCAATTGGGCAGTTAATTAGGCAGGCAATTGGGCAGTTAATTAGGCAGGCAATTAAGCAGATAATTAGGCATTTAATTAGGCAGGCAATTAAGCAGATAATTAGGCAGGCAATTAGGCAGATAATTAAGCAGGCAATTAGGCAGTTAATTAGGCGGCCAATTAGGCAGGCAATTAGGCAGTTAATTAGGCGGTCAATTAGGCAGGCAATTAGGCAGTTAATTAGGCATTTAATTAGGCAGTTAATTAGGCTGGCAATTAAGCAGACTATTAGGCAGTTAATTAGGCAGGCAATTAAGCAGATGATTAGGCAGGCAATTAGGCAGATAATTAAGCAGGCAATTAGGCGGTCAATAAGGCAGGCAATTAGGCAGTTAATTAGGCAGGCAATTAGGCAGATAATTAAGAAGGCAATTAGGCAGTTAATTAGGCGGTTAATTAGACAGGCAATTAAGAATTTAATTAGGCAGTTAATTAGGCAGGCAAGTTTGCAGTTAATTAGGTAGTTAATTAGGCAGGCAATTAGGCAGGCAATTAGGCAGTTAATTAGGCAGGCAATTAGGCACATAATAAAACAGGCAATTAGGCAGTTAATTAGGCAGGCAATTTGGCAGGCAATTAGGAAGTAAATCAGGCTGGCAATTAGGCAGGCAATTAAGCAGGCAATAAGGCAGGCAATAAGGCAGTATATTAGTCAAGCAATTAGGCAGGTAATTTAGCAGGCAATTATGCAGTTATTAGGCAAGCAATTAGGCAAGCAGGCAATTAGGCAAGCAGGCAAATAAGCAGGCAATTAAGCAGTTAATTAGGCAGGCAGGCTATTTGGCAGGTAATTAGGCAGGCTATTAGGCAGTTAATTAGGCGGTCAATTAGGCAGGCAATTGGTCAGTTAATTAGGCAGTTTATTAGGCAGGCAATTAAGCAGATAATTATGCAGGCAATTAGGCAGGCATTTAGGCAGGCAAATAGGCAGTTAATTAGGCAGGCAATTAGGCAGATATATGAGAAGGCAATCAGGCAGTTAATCAGGCAGGCAATTAGGCAGGCACTTAGGCAGTTTATTAGGCAGGCAATTAGGCAGTTAATAAGGCAGTTAATTAGGCAGGCAATTAGGCAGATAATTAGGCAGGCAATTAGGCTGGCAATTAGGCAGTCAATTAGGCAGTTAATTAGGCAGGCAATTAGGCAGATAATTAAGAAGGCAATTAGGCAGTTAATTAGGCGGTTAATTAGACAGGCAATTAAGAATTTAATTAGGCAGTTAATTAGGCAGGCAAGTGTACAGTTAATTAGGTAGTTAATTAGGCAGGCAATTAGGCAGGCAATTAGGCAGTTAATTAGGGCAGGCAATTAGGCACATAATAAAACAGGCAAGTAGGCAGTTAATTAGGCAGGCAATTAGGAAGTAAATCAGGCTGGCAATTAGGCAGGCAATTAAGCAGGCAATAAGGCAGGCAATAAGGCAGTATATTAGTCAAGCAATTAGGCAGGCAATTAGGCAGGTAATTTAGCAGGCAATTATGCAGTTATTAGGCAAGCAATTAGGCAAGCAGGCAATTAGGCAAGCAGGCAAATAAGCAGGCAATTAAGCAGTTAATTAGGCAGGCAGGCTATTTGGCAGGTAATTAGGCAGGCTATTAGGCAGTTAATTAGGCGGTCAATTAGGCAGGCAATTGGTCAGTTAATTAGGCAGTTAATTAGGCAGGCAATTAAGCATATAATTAGGCTGTTTATTAGGCAGGCAATTAAGCAGATGATTAGGCAGGCAATTAGGATGATAATAAGCAGGCAATTAGGCAGTTAATTAGGCGGTTATTAGGCAGGCAATTAGGCAGTTAATTAGGCAGTTAATTAGGCAGGCAATTAGGCAGTTAATTAGACTGGCAATTAGGCATTTAATTAGGCAGTTAATTAGGCAGGCAATTGTGCATTTAATAAGGTAGTTAATAAGGCAGGCAATTAGGCAGGCAATTAGGCATTTAATTAGGCAGGCAATAAGGCAGATAATTAAGCAGGCAATCAGGCAGTTAATTAGGCAGGCAATTAGGCAGACACTTAAGCAGTTAATTAGGCAGTGAATTAGGCAGGCAATTTGGCAGTTAATTTTGCAGTTAATTAGGCAGGCAATTGGGCATTTAATTAGGCAGTTAATTAGGCAGGCAATTAAGCAGATAATTAGGCAGTTAATTAGGCCAGAAATTAAGCAGATATTTAGGCAGGCAATTAGGCAGATAATTAAGCAGGCAATTAGGCAGTTAATTAGGCGGTCAATTTGGCAGGCAATTGGGCAGTTAATTAGGCAGTTAATTAGGCAGGAAATTGGGCAGTTAATTAGGCAGTTAATTAGGCAGGCAATTAAGCATATAATTAGGCAGTTAATTAGGCAGGCAATTAACCAGATAATTAGGCAGGCAATTAGGCAGATAATTAAGCAGGCAATTAGGCAGTTAATTAAAAGGTCAATTAGGCAGGCAATTAGGCATTTAATTAGGCAGTTAATAAGGCAGGAAATTGTGCAGTTAATTAGGCAGGCCATTGGGCAGGCAATAAGGCAGTTAATTAGACAGGCAATTAGGCAGGCAATCGGGAAGGCAATTAAGCAGGCAAATAGGCAGGCAATAAGGCAGTTAATTTGACAGGCATTTAGGCAGGTAATTAGGTAGTAATTAGGCAAGCAATTAGGCAGGCAGGCAATTAGGCAGGCAGGCAATTAGGCAGACAGGCAATTAGGCAGGCAATTATGCAGGCAATTTAGCAGTTTATTAGGAAGGCAGTCAATTTGGCAGGTAATAAGGCAGGCAATTATGCAGGCTATTAGGCAGATAATTAGGCAGGCAATTAGGCAGGCAATTAGGCACCTAATTAGGCGGTCTTTTAGGCCGGCAATTGGGCAGTTAATTATGCAGTTAATTAGGCAGGCAATTGGGCAGTTAATTAGGCAGCTAATTAGGAAGGCAATTAGGCAGATATTTAGGCATTTAATTAGGCAGGCAATAAAGCAGATAATTAGGCAGGCACATAGGCAGATAATTAAGCAGGCAATTAGGCAGTTAATTAGGCAGGCAATTAGGCATTTTATTAGGCCGTTAATTAGGCAGGCAAGTGTGCAGTTAATTAGGTAGTTAATTAGGCAGGCAATTAGGCAGGCAATTAGGGAGTTAATTTGCAGGCAATTAGGCAGATAATTAAGCAGGCAATCAGGCAGTTAATTAGGCAGGCAATTAGGCAGGCAATTAGGCAGTTAATTAGGCAGGCAATTAGGCACATAATAAAACAGGCAATTAGGCAGTTAATTAGGCAGGCAATTAGGCAGGCAATTAGGAAGTAAATTAAGCTGGCAATTGGGCAGTTAATTAAGCAGGCAATTAGGCAGATAATTAGGCATTTAATTAGGCAGGCAATTAAGCAGATAATTAGGCAGGCAATTAGGCAGATAATTAAGCAGGCAATTAGGCAGTAAATTAGGCGGTCAATTAGGCAGGCAATTAGGCAGTTAATTAGGCAGGCAATTGGGCATTTAATTAGGCAGTTAATTAGGCAGGCAATTAAGCAGATAATTAGGCAGTTAATAAGGCCAGCAATTAAGCAGATATTTAGGCAGGCAATTAGGCAGATAATTAAGCAGGCAATTAGGCAGTTAATTAGGCGGTCAATTAGGCAGGCAATTGGGCAGTTAATTAGGCAGGCAATTGGGCAGTTAATTAGGCAGGCAATTAAGCAGATAATTAGGCATTTAATTAGGCAGGCAATTAAGCAGATAATTAGGCAGGCAATTAGGCAGATAATTAAGCAGGCAATTAGGCAGTTAATTAGGCGGCCAATTAGGCAGGCAATTAGGCAGTTAATTAGGCGGTCAATTAGGCAGGCAATTAGGCAGTTAATTAGGCAGTTAATTAGGCAGTTAATTAGGCTGGCAATTAAGCAGACTATTAGGCAGTTAATTAGGCAGGCAATTAAGCAGATGATTAGGCAGGCAATTAGGCAGATAATTAAGCAGGCAATTAGGCGGTCAATTAGGCAGGCAATTAGGCAGTTAATTAGGCAGGCAATTAGGCAGGCACTTAGGCAGTTAATTAGGCAGTTAATTAGGCAGGCAATTGGGCAGTTAATTAAGCAGGTAATTGGGCAGGCAATAAGGCAGATAATTAGACAGGCAATTAGGCAGTTAATTAAGCAGGGTATTAAGCAGGCAATTAGGCAGGCACTTAAGCAGTTAACTAAGCAGTTAATTAGGCAGGCATTTGGGCAGTTAATTAGGCTGTTAATTAAGCAAGCAATTGGGCAGTTAATTAGGCAGTTTATTAGGCAGGCAATTAAGCAGATAATTAGGCAGGCAATTAGGCAGGCATTTAGGCAGGCAAATAGGCAGTTAATTAGGCAGGCAATTAGGCAGATAATTAAACAGGCAATTAGGCTGGCAATAAGGCAGTCAACTAGGCAGTTAATTAGGCAGGCAATTGGGCAGTTAATTAGGCAGGCAATTGGGCAGTTAATTAGGCAGGCAATTAAGCAGATAATTAGACAGGCAAATTGGCATTTAATAAGGAAGTTAATTAGGCAGGAAATTAAGCAGATAATTAGGCAGGCATGTAGGCAGGCAATTAGGCAGTTAATTAGGCAGGCAGTTAGGCAGGCACTTAGAAAGTTAATTAGGCAGTTAATTAGGCAGGCAATTGGGCAGTTAATTAGGCAGGTAATTGGGCAGGCAATAAGGCAGATAATTAGACAGGCAATTAGGCAGTTAATTAGGCAGGGTATTAAGCAGGCAATTAGGCAGGCACTTAGGCAGTTAACTAGGCAGTTAATTAGGAAGGCAATTGGGCAATTAATTGGGCAGTTAATTAAGCAAGCAATTGGGCAGTTAATAAGGCAGTTTATTAGGCAGGCAATTAAGCAGATAATAAGGCAGGCAATTAGGCAGGCATTTAGGCAGGCAAAAAGGCAGTTAATTAGGCAGGCAATTAGGCAGATATATGAGAAGGCAATCAGGCAGTTAATCAGGCAGGCAATTAGGCAGGCACTTAGGCAGTTAATTAGGCAGGCAATTAGGCAGTTAATAAGACAGTTAATTAGGCAGGCAATTAGGCAGATAATTAGGCAGGCAATTAGGCTGGCAATTAGGTAGTCAATTAGGCAGTTAATTAGGCAGGCAATTAGGCAGATAATTAAGCAGGCAATTAGGCAGTTTATTAGTCAAGCAATTAGGCAGGCAATTAGGCAGGTAATTTAGCAGGCAATTATGCAGTTATTAGGCAAGCAATTAGGCAAGCAGGCAATTAGGCAAGCAGGCAAATAAGCAGGCAATTAAGCAGTTAATTAGGCAGGCAGGCTATTTGGCAGGTAATTAGGCAGGCTATTAGGCAGTTAATTAGGCGGTCAATTAGGCAGGCAATTGGTCAGTTAATTAGGCAGTTAATTAGGCAGGCAATTAAGCATATAATTAGGCAGTTAATTAGGCAGGCAATTAAGCAGATGATTAGGCAGGCAATTAGGCAGATAATTAAGCAGGCAATTAGGCAGTTAATTAGGCGGTTATTAGGCAGGCAATTAGGCAGTTAATTAGGCAGTTAATTAGGCAGGCAATTAGGCAGTTAATTAGGCGGTTAATTAGACCGGCAATTAGGCATTTAATTAGGCAGTTAATTAGGCAGGCAATTGTGCATTTAATAAGGTAGTTAATAAGGCAGGCAATTAGGCAGGCAATTAGGCATTTAATTAGGCAGGCAATAAGGCAGATAATTAAGCAGGAAATCAGGCAGTTAATTAGGCAGGCAATTAGGCAGACACTTAAGCAGTTAATTAGGCAGTGAATTAGGCAGGCAATTTGGCAGTTAATTATGCAGTTAATTAGGCAGGCAATTGGGCATTTAATTAGGCAGTTAATTAGGCAGGCAATTAAGCAGATAATTAGGCAGTTAATTAGGCCAGAAATTAAGCAGATATTTAGGCAGGCAATTAGGCAGATAATTAAGCAGGCAATTAGGCAGTTAATTAGGCGGTCAATTAGGCAGGCAATTAGGCAGTTAATTAGGCAGGCAATCAGGCAGTTAATTAGGCAGGTAATTAGGCAGACACTTAAGCAGTTAATTAGGCAGTGAATTAGGCAGGCAATTAGGTAGATAATTAAGCAGGCAATTAGGCAGTTTATTAGTCAAGCAATTAGGCAGGCAATTAGGCAGGTAATTTAGCAGGCAATTATGCAGTTATTAGGCAAGCAATTAGGCAAGCAGGCAATTAGGCAAGCAGGCAAATAAGCAGGCAATTAAGCAGTTAATTAGGCAGGCAGGCTATTTGGCAGGTAATTAGGCAGGCTATTAGGCAGTTAATTAGGCGGTCAATTAGGCAGGCAATTGGTCAGTTAATTAGGCAGTTAATTAGGCAGGCAATTAAGCATATAATTAGGCAGTTAATTAGGCAGGCAATTAAGCAGATGATTAGGCAGGCAATTAGGCAGATAATTAAGCAGGCAATTAGGCGGTCAATAAGGCAGGCAATTAGGCAGTTAATTAGGCAGTTAATTAGGCAGCAATTGGGCAGTTAATTAGGCAGTTAATTAGACAGGCAAATTGGCATTTAATAAGGAAGTTAATTAGGCAGGAAATTAAGCAGATAATTAGGCAGGCATGTAGGCAGGCAATTAGGCAGGCAATTAAGCAGTTAATTAGGCAGATAATTAAGCAGGCAATTAGGCAGTTATTAGGCAAGCAGGCAATTAGGCAAGCAGGCAAATATTCAGGCAATTAAGCAGTTAATTAGGCAGGCAGGCAATTTGGCAGGTAATTAGGCAGGCTATTAGGCAGTTAATTAGGCGGTCAATTAGGCAGGCAATTGGTCAGTTAATTAAGCAGTTAATTAGGCAGGCAATTGGGAAGTTAATTAGGCAGTTAATTAGGCAGGCAATTAAGCAGATAGTTAGGCAGTTAATTAGGCAGGCAATTAAGCAGATCATTTGGCAGTCAATTATGCAGATAATTAAGCAGGCAATTAGGCAGTTAATTAGGCGGTCAATAAGGCAGGCAATTAGGCAGTTAATTAGGCGGTCAATTAGGCAGGCAATTAGGCAGTTAATTAGGCAGTTAATTAGGCTGGAAATTAAGCAGACTATTAGGCAGTTAATTAGGCAGGCAATTAAGCAGATGATTAGGCAGGCAATTAGGCAGATAATTAAGCAGGCAATTAGGCGGTCAATAAGGCAGGCAATTAGGCAGTTAATTAGGCAGTTAATTAGGCAGCAATTGGGCAGTTAATTAGGCAGTTAATTAGACAGGCAAATTGGCATTTAATAAGGAAGTTAATTAGGCAGGAAATTAAGCAGATAATTAGGCAGGCATGTAGGCAGGCAATTAGGCAGGCAATTAGGCAGTTAATTAGGGCAGATAATTAAGCAGGCAATTAGGCAGTTAATTAAGCGGTCAATTAGGCAGGCAATTGGGCAGTTAATTAGGCAGGCAATTAGGCAGGCACTTAGGCAGTTAATTAGGCAGGCAATTAGGCACATAATAAGGCAGGAAATTAGGCAGTTAATTAGGCAGGCAATTAGGCAGGCAATTAGGAAGTAAATTAGGCTGGCAATTAGGCAGGCAATTAAGCAGGCAATAAGGCAGGCAATAAGCAGTTTATTAGTCAAGCAATTAGGCAGGCAATTAGGCAGGTAATATAGCAGGCAATTATGCAGTTATTAGGCAAGCAATTAGGCAAGCAGGCAATTAGGCAAGCAGGCAAATATTCAGGCAATTAAGCAGTTAATTAGGCAGGCAGGCAATTTGGCAGGTAATTAGGCAGGCTATTAGGCAGTTAATTAGGCGGTCAATTAGACAGGCAATTGGTCAGTTAATTAAGCAGTTAATTAGGCAGGCAATTGGGAAGTTAATTAGGCAGTTAATTAGGCAGGCAATTAAGCAGATAGTTAGGCAGTTAATTAGGCAGGCAATTAAGCAGATCATTTGGCAGTCAATTATGCAGATAATTAAGCAGGCAATTAGGCAGTTAATTAGGCGGTCAATAAGGCAGGCATTTGGCAGTTAATTAGGCAGTTAATAAGGCAGGCAATTGGTTAGTTAATTAGGCAGGCAATTAAGCAGATAATTAGGCATTTAATTAGGCAGGCAATTAAGCAGATAATTAGGCAGGCAATTAGGCAGATAATTAAGCAGGCAATTAGGCAGTTAATTAGGCGGTCAATTAGGCAGGCAATTAGGCAGTTAATTAGGCGGTCAATTAGGCAGGCAATTAGGCAGTTAATTAGGCAGTTAATTAGGCTGGAAATTAAGCAGACTATTAGGCAGTTAATTAGGCAGGCAATTAAGCAGATGATTAGGCAGGCAATTAGGCAGATAATTAGGCAGTTAATTAGGCAGGCAATTAAGCAGATCATTAGGCAGGCAATTAGGCAGGCAATTAAGCAGGCAATTAGGCAGGCAATTAGGCAGATATATGAGAAGGCAATCAGGCAGTTAATTAGGCAGGCAATTAGGCAGGCACTTAGGCAGTTAATTAGGCAGGCAATTGGGCAGTTAATTAGGCAGTTAATTAGGCAGGCAATTGGGCAGTTAATTAGGCAGTTATATAGGCAGGCAATTAAGCAGATAAATAGGCAGGCAATTACGCAGGCAATTAGGCAGGTAATTAGGCAGATAATTAAGCAGGCAATTAGGCAGTTAATTAAGCGGTCAATTAGGCAGGCAATTGGGCAGTTAATTAGGCAGGAAATTAGGCAGGCACTTAGGCAGTTAATTAGGCAGGCAATTAGGCACATAATAAGGCAGGCAATTAGGCAGGTAATTAGGCAGATAATTAAGCAGGCAATTAGGCAGTTAATTAAGCAGTCAATTAGGCAGGCAATTGGGCAGTTAATTAGGCAGGCGATTAGGCAGGCACTTAGGCAGTTAATTAGGCAGGCAATTAGGCTCATAATAAGGCAGGCAATTAGGCAGGCAATTAGGCAGTTAATTAGGCAGGCAATTAGGCAGGCAATTAGGAAGTAAATTAGATTGACAATTAGGCAGGCAATTAAGCAGGCAATAAGGCAGGAAATAAGGCAGTTTATTAGTCAAGCAATTAGGCAGGCAATTAGGCAGGTAATATAGCAGGCAATTATGCAGTTATTAGGCAAGCAATTAGGCAAGCAGGCAATTAGGCAAGCAGGCAAATATGCAGGCAATTAAGCAGTTAATTAGGCAGGCAGGCAATTTGGCAGGTAATTAGGCAGGCGATTAGGCAGTTAATAAGCGCTCAATTAGGCAGGCAATTGGTCAGTTAATTAAGCAGTTAATAAGGCAGGCAATTGGGAAGTTACTTAGGCAGTTAATTAGGCAGGCAATTAAGCAGATAGTTAGGCAGTTAATTAGGCAGGCAATTAAGCAGATCATTTGGCAGTCAATTATGCAGATAATTAAGCAGGCAATTAGGCAGTTAATTAGGCGGTCAATAAGGCAGGCATTTGGCAGTTAATTAGGCAGTTAATAAGGCAGGCAATTGGTTAGTTAATTAGGCAGGCAATTAAGCAGATAATTAGGCATTTAATTAGGCAGGCAATTAAGCAGATAATTAGGCAGGCAATTAAGCAGATATTTAGGCGGTCAATTAGGCAGTTAATTAGGCGGTTAATTAGGCAGGCAATTAGGCAGATAATTAAGCAGGCAATTAGGCAGTTAATAAGGCGGTCAATTAGGCAGGCAATTGGGCAGTTAATTAGGCAGGCAATTGGGCAGTTAATTAGGCAGGCAATTAAGCAGATAATTAGGCATTTAATTAGGCAGGGAATTAAGCAGATAATTAGGCAGGCAATTAGGCAGATAATTAAGCAGGCAATTAGGCAGTTAATTAGGCGGTCAATTAGGCAGGCAATTTGGCAGTTAATTAGGCAGGCAATT
>NW_026962470.1:195167-201167 GCF_032445375.1 Bacillus rossius redtenbacheri | reverse complement strand
TGCCTGCATAATTAACTGCCTAATTGAATGACAAATTATCTGCTTAATTGCCTGCCTAATTAACTGCCTAACTATCTGCTTAATTGCCTGCCTAATTAACTGCCTAATTAACTGCCCAATTGCCTGCCTAATTAACTGCTTAATTAACTGACCAATTGCCTGCCTAATTGACCGCCTAATTAACTGCCTAATAGCCTGCCTAATTACCTGCCAGCCTAATTAACTGCTTAATTGCCTGCATATTTGCCTGCTTGCCTAATTGCCTGCTTGCCTAATTGCTTGCCTAATAACTGCATAATTGCCTGCTAAATTACCTGCCTAATTGCTTGACTAATAAACTGCCTTATTGCCTGCATTATTGCCTGCTTAATTGCCTGCCTAATTGCCAGCCTAATTTACTTCCTAATTGCCTGCCTAATTGCCTGCCTAATTAACTGCCTAATTGCCTGCCTTATAATGTGCCTAATTGCCTGCCTAATTAACTGCCTAAGTGCCTGCCTAATTAACTGCCTAATTAACTGCCCAATTGCCTGCCTAATTAACTGCCTAATTAACTGACTTATTAACTGCCTAATTGCCTGTCTAATTGACCGCCTAATTAACTGCCTACTTGCCTGCTTAATTGCCTGCCCAATTATCTGCTTAATTGCCTGCCTAATTAACTGCCTAATCATCTGCTTAATTGCCTGCCTAATTAACAGCCTAATTATCTGCCCAATTGCCTGCCTAATTAACTGCCCAATTGCCTGCCTAATTGACCGCTTAATTAACTGCCTAATTGCCTGCTTAATTATCTGCTTAATTGCCTGCCTATATAACTGCCTAATTAACTGCCCAATAGCCTACCTAATTAACTGCCTAATTAACTGCCTAAGTGCCTGCCTAATTGCCTGCCTAATTAACTGCCTGATTGCCTTCTCATATATCTGCCTAATTGCCTGCCTAATTGCCTGCTTAATTGCCTGCCTAATTGCCTGCCTAATTATCTGCTTAATTGCCTGCCTTTTAACTGCCTAATTAAATGCCTAATTGCCTGTCTAATTAACTGCCTAATTAACTGCCCAATTGGCTGCCTAATTAACTGCCTAATTAACTGCCTAATTAACTGCCTAATTGCCTGCCATATTGACTGCCTAATCAACTGCCTAATTGCCTGCTTAATTATCTGCCTAATTGCCTGCCTAATTATCTGCTTAATTGCCTGCCTAATAAACTGCCTAATTATCTGCTTAATTGCCTGAATAATTAACTGCCTTAATAACAGCTCAATAGCCTACCTAATTAACTGCCTAATTAACTGCCTAAGTGCCTGCCTAATTGCCTGCCTAATTAACTGCCTGATTGCCTTCTCATATATCTGCCTAATTGCCTGCCTAATTGCCTGCTTAATTGCCTGCCTAATTGCCTGCCTAATTATCTGCTTAATTGCCTGCCTTTTTAACTGCCTAATTAAATGCCTAATTGCCTGTCTAATTAACTGCCTAATTAACTGCCCAATTGGCTGCCTAATTAACTGCCTAATTAACTGCCTGATTGCCTGCTTAATTATCTGCCTAATTGCCTGCCTAATTAACTGCCTAATTGCCCGCCTAATTCAATACCTAATTAACTGCACAATTGCCTGCCTAATTAACTGCCTAATTAAATGCCTAATTTCCTGTCTAATTAACCGCCTAATTAACCGCCTAATTAACCGCCTAATTGCCTGCCTAATTAACTGCCTAATTAACTGCCTAATTCCCTGACAAAATGACCGCCTAATTAACTGCCTAATTGCCTGCCTTATTGTATGCCTAATAGCCTGCCTAATTGCCTGCCTAATTACCTGCCAAATTTCCTGCTTGCCTAATAAACTGCTTAATTGCCTGCCTAATTGCCTGCCTAATTGCCTGCCTAATTGCCTGCCTAATTGCCTGCCTAATTGACCGCCTAATTAACTGCCTAATTACCAGCTTAATTATCGGCCTAATTGCCTGCCTAATTATCTGCTTAATTGCCTGCCTTATTAACTGCTTAATTATATGCCTAATTGCCTATCTAATTGCCTGCTTAAATTACTACCTAATAAACTGCACAATTGCCTGCCTAATTAAATGCCTAATTAAATGCCTAATTGCCTGAATTAACCGCCTAATTAACCATCTAATTGCCTGCCTAATAAACTGCCTAATTAACTGACTAATTGCCTGCCTAATTGACCGCCTAATTAACTGCCTAATTGCCTGCTTAATTATCTGCCTAATTGCCTGCCTAATTATCTGCTTAATTGCCTGCCTAATTAAATGCCTAATTATCTGCTCTATTGCCTGCCTAATTAACTGCCCAATTGCCTGCATAATTAACTGCTTAATTAAATGCCTAATTACCTGTCTAATTAATTGCCTAATTAACTGCCCAATTGCCTGCCTAATTATCTGCTTAACTGCCTGCCTAATTAAATGCCTAATTATCTGCTCAATTGCCTGCCTAATTAACTGCCCAATTGCCTGCCTAATTAACTGCTTAATTAAATGCCTAATTACCTGTATAATTAACTGCCTAATTAACTGCCCAATTGCCTGCCTAATTATATGCCTAATTAACTGCCCAATTGCCTGCCTAATTGCCTGCCTAATTAACTGCTTAATTGCCTGCCTAATTAAATGCCTAATTATCTGCTCAATTGCCTGCCTAATTAACTGCCCAATTGCCTGCGTAATTAACTGCTTAATTAAATGCCTAATTACGTGTCTAATTAACTGCCTAATTAACTGCCCAATTGCCTGCCTAATTATCTGCTTAATTGCCTGCCTAATTAAATGCCTAATTATCTGCTCAATTGCCTGCCTAATTAACTGCCCAATTGCCTGCCTAATTAACTGCTTAATTAAATGCCTAATTACCTGTCTAATTAACTGCCCAATTGCCTGCCTAATTAACTGCCTAATTAACTGCCCAATTGCCTGCCTAATTGCCTGCTCAATTAACTGCCTAATTGCCTGCCTAATTAATGCCTAATTGCCTGCCTAATCAACTGCCTAATTAACTGCCTAATTGCCTGCCTAATTGACCGCCTAATTAACTGCCTAATTGCCTGCTTAATTATCTGCTTAATTCCCTGCATAATTGCTTGACTAATAAACTGCCTTATTGCCTGCATTATTGCCTGCCTAATTGCCAGCCTAATTTACTTCTTAATTGCCTGCCTAATTGCCTGCCTAATTAACTGCCTAATAGCCTGCCTTATAATGTGCCTAATTGCCTGCCTAATTAACTGCCTAAGTGCCTGCCTAATTGCCTGCCTAATTAACTGCCTGATTGCCTGCTTAATTATCTGCCTAATTGCCTGCAAATTAACTGCCTAATTGCCTGCCTAATTGCCTGCTTAATTAACTACCTAATTAACTGCACACATGCCTGCCTAATTATTGGCCTAATTAAATACCTAATTGCCTGTCTAATTAACTGCCTAATTAACTGCCCAATTGCCTGCCTAATTAACTGCCTAATTAACTGACTTATTAACTGCCTAATTGCCTGTCTAATTGACCGCCTAATTAACTGCCTACTTGCCTGCTTAATTTTCTGCCTAATTGCCTGCCCAATTATCTGCTTAATTGCCTGCCTAATTAACTGCCTAATCATCTGCTTAATTGCCTGCCTGATTAACAGCCTAATTATCTGCCCAATTGCCTGCCTAATTATCTGCTTAATTGCCTGCCTAATTAAATGCTTAATTATTTCCTAATTGCCTGCCTAATTAACTGCCCAATTGCCTGCCTAATTAACTGCCTAATTAACTGCCAAATGCCTGCCTAATTGACCGCCTAATTAACTGCCTAATTGCCTGCTTAATTTTCTGCCTAATTGACTGCCTAATTATCTGCTTAATTGCCTGCCTTATTAACTGCCTAATTAACTGCCCAATTGCCTGCCTAATTAACTGCCTAATTAACTGACCAATTGCCTGCTTAATGGACCGCCTAATTAACTGCCTAATAGCCTGCCTAATTACCTGCCAAATTGCCTGCCTAATTATCTGCCTAATTGCCTGCAAATTAACTGCCTAATTGCCTGCCTAATTGCCTGCCTAATTAACTACCTAATTAACTACCTAATTAACTGCACACTTGCCTGCCTAATTAACGGCCTAATTAAATGCCTTATTGCCTGCCTAATTAACTGCCTAATTGCCTGCTTAATTATCTGTCTAATTGCCTGCCTAATCATCTGCTTTATTGTCTGCCTAATTAACTGCCTAATAATCTGCCTAATTGCCTTCCTAATTAACAGCCTAATTAACTGCCCAATTGCCTGCCTTATTACCTGCCAAATTGACTGCCTTCGTAATAAACTGCCTTATTGCCTGCCTATTTGCCTGCTTAATTGCCTTCCCAATTGCCTGCCTAATTGCCTGTCTAATTAACTGCCTTATTGCCTGCCCAATGGCCTGCCTAATTAACTGCACAATTGCCTGCCTAATTAAATGCCTAATTGCCTGCCTAATTGACCTTTTAATTAACTGCCTAATTGCCTGCCTAATTATCTGCCTAATTGCCTGCCTAATTATCTGCCTAATTATCTGCTTAATTGCCTGCCTAATTATCTGCTTAATTGCCTGCCTAATTAACTGCCAAATTGCCTGCCTAATTAACTGCCCAATTGCCTGTCTAATTAACCGCCTAATTAACTGCCTAATTTCCTGCCTAATTAACTGCCTAATTAACTGCCTAATTGCCTGCCTAATTAACCGCCTAATTAACTGCCTAATTAACTGCCCAATTGCCTGCCTAATTGACCGCCTAATTAACTGCCTAATTGCCTGCTTAATTATCTTTCTAATTGCCTGCCGAATTAACTGCCTAATTGACTGCCTAATTGCCAGCCTAATTAACTGCCTAATTATATGCTTAATTGCCTGCCTAATTAACTGCCTAATTAACTGCCCAATTGCCTGCCTAATTACCTGCCTAATTAACTGCCTAATTAACTGCCCAATTGCCTGCCTAATTGACCGCCTAATTAACTGCCTAATTGCCTGCCTAATTAACTGCCTAAGTGCCTGCCTAATTGCCTGCCTGAATTACTGCCTGATTGCCTTCTCATATATATGCCTAATTGCCTGCCTAATTAACTGCCTATTTGCCTGCCTAAATGCCTGCCTAATTGCCTGCTTAATTATCTGCCTAATTAACTTCCTTATTAAATGCCTATTTGCCTGTCTAATTAACTGCCTAATTAACTGCCCAATTGCCTGCCTAATAAACTGCCTAATTGCCTGCCTAATTGCCTGCTTAATTATGTGTCTAATTGATTGCCTTATTGACCGCCTAATTAACTTCCTAATTGCCTGCCTAATTATATGCCTAATAGCCTGCCTAATTTCCTGCCTAATTACCTGCCAAATTGCCTGCCTGCCTAATAAACTGCCTAATTAACTACCTGAATGCCTGCCTAATTGACCGCCTAATTAACTGCCTAATAGTCTGCCTAATTGCCTGCCTAATTACCTGCCAAATTGCCTGCCTGCCTAATTAACAGCTTAATTGCTTGCTCGCCTTATTGCTTGCCTAATTAACTGCATAATTGCCTGCTTAATTACCTGCCTAATTGCCTGCCTAATTGCCTGCCTAATTGCTTGACTAATAAACAGCCTTATTGCCTGCCTAATTGCCTGCTTAATTGCCTGCCTATTTGCCTGCCTAATTAACTTCCTAATTGCCTGCCTAATTGCCTGCCTAATTAACTGCCTAATTACATGCCTTATTATTTGCTAATTGCCTGCCTAATTAACTGCCTAAGTGCCTGCCTAATTGCCTGCCTAATAAACTGCCTGATTTCCAGCTTAATTATCTGCCTAATTGACTGCCTAATTAACTGCCTAATTGCCTGCCTAATTGCCTGCCTAATTAACTACCTAATTAACTGCACAAATGCCTGCCTAATTAACTGCCTAATTAAATGCCTAATTGTCTGCCTAATTAACTGCCTAATTGCCTGCCTAATTGACCGCCTTATTTA
>NW_026962470.1:171137-194667 GCF_032445375.1 Bacillus rossius redtenbacheri | reverse complement strand
CAGATAGTTAGGCAGGCAATTAGGCAGGCAATTAAGCAGGCAATTAGGCAGGCAATAAGGCAGATATATGAGAAGGCAGTCAGGCAGTTAATTAGGCAGGCAATTAGGCAGGCATTTAGGCAGTTAATTAGGCAGGCAATTGGGCAGTTAATTAGGCAGTTAATTATGCAGGCAATTGGGCAGTTAATTAGGCAGTTATATAGGCAGGCAATTAAGCAGATAATTAGGCAGGCAATTAGGCAGGCAATTAGGCAGATAATCAAGCAGGAAATTAGGCAGTTAATTAAGCGTTCAATTAGGCAGGCAATTGGGCAGTTAATTAGGCAGGCAGTCAATTTGGCAGGTAATAAGGCAGGCAATTAGGCAGGCTATTAGGCAGATGATTAGGCAGTTAAATAGGCAGGCAATTAAGCAGATAATTGGGCATTCAATTAGGCAGATAATTAAGCAGGCAATTAGGCAGTTAATTAGGCGGTTAATCAGGCAGGCAATTAGGCAGTTAATAAGGCAGTTAATTAGGCAGTTAATTAGGCAGGCAATTGGGCAGTTAATTAGGCAGTTAATTAGACAGGCAATTAGGTATTTAATTAGGCCGTTAATTAGGCAGGCAAGTGTGCAGTTAATTAGGTAGGTAATTAGGCAGGCAATTAGGCAGGCAATTAGGCAGTTAATTTGCAGGCAATTAGGCAGATAATTAAGCAGGCAATCAGGCAGTTAATTAGGCAGGTAATTAGGCAGGCACTTAGGCAGTTAATTAGGCAGGCAATTAGGCACATAATAAGGCAGGCAATTAGGCAGTTAATTAAGCAGGCAATTAGGCAGGCAATTAGGAAGTAAATTAGGCTGGCAATTAGGCAGGCAATTAAGCAGGCAATAAGGCAGGCAATAAGGCAGTTTATTAGTCAAGCAATTAGGCAGGCAATTAGGTAGGTAATTTAACAGGCAATTATGCAGTTATTAGGCAAGCAATTAGGCAAGCAGGCAATTAGGCAAGCAGGCAAATATGCAGGCAATTAAGCAGTTAATTAGGCAGGCAGGTAATTTGGCAGGTAATTAGGCAGGCTATTAGGCAGTTAATTAAGCGGTCAATTAGGCAGGCAATTGGTCAGTTAATTAAGCAGGCAATTAGGCAGTTAGTTAAAAGGTCTATTAGACAGGCAATTGTGCATTTAATAAGGTATTTAATAAGGCAGGCAATTAGTTATTTAATTAGGCAGGCAATAAGGCAGATAATTAAGCAGGCAATCAGGCAGTTAATTAGGCAGGCAATTAGGCAGACACTTAAGCAGTTAATTAGGCAGTGAATTAGGAAGGCAATTTGGCAGTTAATTAGGCAGTTAATTAGGCAGGCAATTGGGCAGTTAATTAGGCAGTTAATTAGGCAGGCAATTAAGCAGATAATTAGGCAGTTAATTAGGCAGGCAATTAACCAGATAATTAGGTAGGCAATTAGGCAGAAAATTAAGCAGGCAATTAGGCAGTTAGTAAAAAGGTCTATTAGACAGGCAATTAGGCATTTAATTAGGCAGTTAATTAGGCAGGCAATTGTGCAGTTAATTAGGCAGGCCATTGGGCAGGCAATAAGGCAGTTAATTTGACAGGCATTTAGGCAGGCAATTAGGTAGTAATTAGGAAAGCAATTAGGCAGGCAGGCAATTAGGCAGGCAGGCAATTAGGCAGACAGGCAATTAGGCAGGCAGGCAATTAGTCAGGCAATTAATCAGTTTACTAGGAAGGCAGTCAATTTGGCAGGTAATAAGGCAGGCAATTAGGCAGGCTATTAGGCAGATAATTAGGCAGGCAATTAGGCAGGCAATTAGGCACCTAATTAGGCGGTCTTTTAGGCCGGCAATTGGGCAGTTAATTATGCAGTTAATTAGGCAGGCAATTAGGCATTTAATTAGGCAGGCAATTAAGCAGATAATTAGGCCGGCAATTTGGCAGTTAATTAGGCAGTTAATTAGACAGGTAATTAGGCATTTAATTAAGCAGTTAATTAGGCAGGCAATTGGGCAGTTAATTAGGCAGGCAATTGAGCAGATAATTAGTCATTTAATTAGGCAGGCAATTAAGCAGATAATTAGGCAGGCAATTAGGCAGATAATTAAGCAGGCAATTAGGCAGTTAATTAGGCGGTCAATTAGGCAGGCAATTAGTTAGTTAATTAGGCAGTTTATTAGGCAGGCAATTAGACGGTTAATTAGGCGGTTAATTAGACAGGCAATTAGGCATTTAATTAGGCAGGCAATTGTGCAGTTTATTAGGTAGTAATTTAGGCAGGCAATTAGGCAGGCAATTAGGCATATAATTAAGCAGTTAATGAGGCAGGCAATTAAGCAGATAATTAGGCAGGCAATTAGGCAGATAATTTAGCTGTCAATTAGGCAGTTAATTAGGTGGTCAATTAGGCAGGCAATTAGGCAGGCAATTAGGCAGGCAATTAAGCAGGCAGGCAATTAGGAAGGCAGGCAATTAGGCAGGCAATTAAGCAGTTTATTAGGCAAGCAGGCAATTTGGCAGGTAATTAGGCAGGCAATTAGGCAGGCTATTAGGCATACAATAAGGCAGGCAATTAGGCAGTTAATTAGGCGTTCATTTTATCAGGGAATTAGGCAGTTAATTAGGCAGTTAATTAGGCAGGCAATTAGGCGGTTAATTAGGCGGTTAATTAGGCAGGCAATTAAGCAGATGATTAGGCAGGCAATTGGTCAGTTAATTAAGCAGGCAATTAGGCAGTTAGTTAAAAGGTCTATTAGACAGGCAATTGTGCATTTAATAAGGTATTTAATAAGGCAGGCAATTAGTTATTTAATTAGGCAGGCAATAAGGCAGATAATTAAGCAGGCAATCAGGCAGTTAATTAGGCAGGCAATTAGGCAGACACTTAAGCAGTTAATTAGGCAGTGAATTAGGAAGGCAATTTGGCAGTTAATTAGGCAGTTAATTAGGCAGGCAATTGGGCAGTTAATTAGGCAGTTAATTAGGCAGGCAATTAAGCAGATAATTAGGCAGTTAATTAGGCAGGCAATTAACCAGATAATTAGGTAGGCAATTAGGCAGAAAATTAAGCAGGCAATTAGGCAGTTAGTTAAAAGGTCTATTAGACAGGCAATTAGGCATTTAATTAGGCAGTTTATTAGGCAGGCAATTGGGAAGGCAATTAAGCAGGCAAATAGGCAGGCAATAAGGCAGTTAATTTGACAGGCATTTAGGCAGGCAATTAGGTAGTAATTAGGAAAGCAATTAGGCAGGCAGGCAATTAGGCAGGCAGGCAATTAGGCAGACAGGCAATTAGGCAGGCAGGCAATTAGTCAGGCAATTAATCAGTTTACTAGGAAGGCAGTCAATTTGGCAGGTAATAAGGCAGGCAATTAGGCAGGCTATTAGGCAGATAATTAGGCAGGCAATTAGGCAGGCAATTAGGCACCTAATTAGGCGGTCTTTTAGGCCGGCAATTGGGCAGTTAATTATGCAGTTAATTAGGCAGGCAATTAGGCATTTAATTAGGCAGGCAATTAAGCAGATAATTAGGCCGGCAATTTGGCAGTTAATTAGGCAGTTAATTAGACAGGTAATTAGGCATTTAATTAAGCAGTTAATTAGGCAGGCAATTGGGCAGTTAATTAGGCAGGCAATTGAGCAGATAATTAGTCATTTAATTAGGCAGGCAATTAAGCAGATAATTAGGCAGGCAATTAGGCAGATAATTAAGCAGGCAATTAGGCAGTTAATTAGGCGGTCAATTAGGCAGGCAATTAGTTAGTTAATTAGGCAGTTTATTAGGCAGGCAATTAGACGGTTAATTAGGCGGTTAATTAGACAGGCAATTAGGCATTTAATTAGGCAGGCAATTGTGCAGTTTATTAGGTAGTAATTTAGGCAGGCAATTAGGCAGGCAATTAGGCATATAATTAAGCAGTTAATGAGGCAGGCAATTAAGCAGATAATTAGGCAGGCAATTAGGCAGATAATTTAGCTGTCAATTAGGCAGTTAATTAGGCGGTCAATTAGGCAGGCAATTAGGCAGGCAATTAGGCAGGCAATTAAGCAGGCAGGCAATTAGGAAGGCAGGCAATTAGGCAGGCAATTAAGCAGTTTATTAGGCAAGCAGGCAATTTGGCAGGTAATTAGGCAGGCAATTAGGCAGGCTATTAGGCATACAATAAGGCAGGCAATTAGGCAGTTAATTAGGCGTTCATTTTATCAGGGAATTAGGCAGTTAATTAGGCAGTTAATTAGGCAGGCAATTAGGCGGTTAATTAGGCGGTTAATTAGGCGGTTAATTAGGCAGGCAATTATGCAGTTAATTAGGTATTTAATTAGGCAGGCAATTAGGCAGTTAATTAGGCAGGCAATTAGGCAGATAATTAAGCAGGCAATCAGGCAGTTAATTAGGCAGGCAATTAGGCAGGCAATTAGGAAGGCAATTAGGAAGTTAATTAGGCAGGTAATTAAAAAGGTATTTAGGTATTTAATTAAGCAGTTAATTAGGCAGGCAAATGTGCAGATAATTAGGCATTTAATTAGGCAGGCAATTAAGCAGATAATTAGGCTGGCAATTGGGCAGTTAATTAGGCAGTTAATTAGTCAGGTAATTAGGCATTTAATTAAGCAGTTAATTAGGCAGGCAATTGGGCAGTTAATTAGGCAGGCAATTGAGCAGATAATTAGGCATTTAATTAGGCAGGCAATAAGCAGTTAATTAGGCAGGCAATTAGGCAGTTAATTAGGAGGTCAATTAGGCAGTTAATTAGGAGGTCAATTAGGCAGGCAATTAGACAGTTAATTAGGCAGTTAATTAGGAAGGCAATTAGGCAGTTAATTAGGCGGTCAATTAGTCAGGCAATTATACAGTTAATTAGGCAGTTGATTAGGCAGGCAATTGGGAAGTTAATTAGGCAGTTAATTAGACAGGCAATTAGGCAGTTAATTAGGTGGTCAATTAAGCAGGCAATTGGGCAGTTAATTAGGCAGTTAATTAGGCAGGCAATTGAGCAGTTATTAAGGCAGTTAATTATTCAGGCAATTAAGCAGATAATTAGGCAGTTAATTAGGCAGGCAATTAAGCAGATAATTAGGCATGCAATTAGGCAGATAATGAAGCAGGCAATTAGGCAGTTGATTAGGCAGTCAATATGGCAGGCAATTAGGCAGTTAATTAGGCAGTTAATTAGGCAGTTAATTAGGCAGGCAATTGGGCAGTTAATTAGGCAGTTAATTAGACAGGCAACTAGGCATTCAATTAGGCAGTTAATTAGGCAGGCAATTAAGCAGATAATTAGGCAGGCAATTAGGCAGGCAATTAAGCAGACAATTGGTCAGTTAATTAGGCAGTTAATTAGGCAGGCAATTGGGCAGTTAATTAGGCAGTTAATAAGGCAGGCAATTAAGCAGATAATTAGGCAGTCAATTAGGCAGAAAATTAAGCAGGCAATTAGGCAGTTAATTGGGCGGTCAATTAGGCAGGCATATGGCAGTTAATTAGGCAGTTAATTAGGCAGGCAATTGGGCAGTTAATTAGGCAGGCAATTAGGAAATAATTAGGCATTTAATTAGGCAGGCAATTAAGCAGATAATTAGGCAGGCAATTAGGCAGATAATTAAGCAGGCAATAAGGCAGTTAATTAGGCGGTCAATTAGTCAGGCAATTAGGCAGTTAATTAGGCAGTTGATTAGGCAGGCAAATGTGCAGTTAATTAGGCAGGCAATTAAGCAGATAATTAGGCATTTAATTAGGCAGGCAATTAAGCAGATAATTAGGCAGGCAATTAGGCAGTTTTTTAGGCAGGCAATTAGGCAGGCAATTGGGCAGTTAATTAGGCAGTTAATTAGGCAGGCAATTGGGCAGTTAATTAGGCAGTTAATTAGACATGTAACTAGGCATTTAATTAAGCAGTTAATTAGGCAGGCAATTGGGCAGTTAATTAGGCAGGCAATTGAGCAGATAATTAGGCATTTAATTAGGCAGGCAATAAGCAGTTAATTAGGCAGGCAATTAGGCAGGCAATTGGGCAGTTAATTAGGCAGGCAATTGAGCAGATAATTAGTCATTTAATTAGGCAGGCAATTTGGCAGTTAATTAGGCAGTTAATTAGACAGGTAATTAGGCATTTAATTAAGCAGTTAATTAGGCAGGCAATTGGGCAGTTAATTAGGCAGGCAATTGAGCAGATAATTAGTCATTTAATTAGGCAGGCAATTAAGCAGATAATTAGGCAGGCAATTAGGCAGATAATTAAGCAGGCAATTAGGCAGTTAATTAGGCGGTCAATTAGGAAGGCAATTAGTTAGTTAATTAGGCAGTTTATTAGGCAGGCAATTAGACGGTTAATTAGGCGGTTAATTAGACAGGCAATTAGGCATTTAATTAGGCATTTAATTAGGCAGGCAATTGTGCAGTTTATTAGGTAGTAATTTAGGCAGGCAATTAGGCAGGCAATTAGGCATATAATTAAGCAGTTAATGAGGCAGGCAATTAAGCAGATAATTAGGCAGGCAATTTGGCAGATAATTAAGCTGTCAATTAGGCAGTTAATTAGGCGGTCAATTAGGCAGGCAATTAGGCAGGCAATTAGGCAGGCAATTAAGCAGGCAGGCAATTAGGAAGGCAGGCAATTAGGCAGGCAATTAAGCAGTTTATTAGGCAAGCAGGCAATTTGGCAGGTAATTAGGCAGGCAATTAGGCAGGCTATTAGGCATACAATAAGGCAGGCAATTAGGCAGTTAATTAGGCGTTCATTTTATCAGGGAATTAGGCAGTTAATTAGGCAGTTAATTAGGCAGGCAATTAGGCAGGCAATTAGGCGGTTAATTAGGCGGTTAATTAGACAGGAAATTAGGCATTTAATTAGGCAGTTAATTAGGCAGGCAATTATGCAGTTAATTAGGTATTTAATTAGGCAGGCAATTAGGCAGTTAATTAGGCAGGCAATTAGGCAGATAATTAAGCAGGCAATCAGGCAGTAAATTAGGCAGGCAATTAGGTAGGCAATTAGGCAGGCAATTAGGCAGGCAATTAGGCAGGCAATTAGGCAGGCAATTAGGAAGTTAATTAGGCAGTTAATTAGAAAGGTATTTAGGTATTTAATTAAGCAGTTAATTAGGCAGGCAAATGTGCAGATAATTAGGCATTTAATTAGGCAGGCAATTAAGCAGATAATTAGGCTGGCAATTGGGCAGTTAATTAGGCAGTTAATTAGACAGGTAATTAGGCATTTAATTAAGCAGTTAATTAGGCAGGCAATTGGGCAGTTAATTAGGCAGGCAATTGAGCAGATAATTAGGCATTTAATTAGGCAGGCAATAAGCAGTTAATTAGGCAGGCACTTAGGCAGTTAATTAGGAGGTCAATAAGGCAGTTAATTAGGAGGTCAATTAGGCAGGCAATTAGACAGTTAATTAGGCAGTTAATAAGGCAGGCAATTAGGCAGTTTATTAGGCGGTCAATTAGGCAGGCAATTATACAGTTAATTAGGCAGTTAATTAGGCAGGCAATTGGGAAGTTAATTAGGCAGTTAATTAGACAGGCAATTAGGCAGTTAATTAGGTGGTCAATAAGGCAGGCAATTGGGCAGTTAATTAGGCAGTTAATTAGGCAGGCAATTGAGCAGATTTTAAGGCAGTTAATTATTCAGGCAATTAAGCAGATAATTAGGCAGTTAATTAGGCAGGCAATTAAGCAGATAATTAGGCATGCAATTAGGCAGATAATGAAGCAGGCAATTAGGCAGTTGATTAGGCAGTCAATATGGCAGGCAATTAGGCAGTTAATTAGGCAGTTAATTAGGCAGGCAATTGGGCAGTTAATTAGGCAGTTAATTAGACAGGCAACTAGGCATTTAATTAGGCAGTTAATTAGGCAGGCAATTAAGCAGATAATTAGGCAGGCAATTAGGCAGGCAATTAGGCAGTTAATTAGGCAGTTAATTAGGCTGGCAATTAAGCAGACAATTAGGCAGTTAATTAGGCAGGCAATTAAGCAGATGATTAGGCAGGCAATTAGGCAGATAATTAAGCAGGCAATTAGGCAGTTAATTAGACGGTCAATTAGGCAGGCAATTAGTCAGTTAATTAGGCAGCTTATTAAGCAGGCAATTAGACGGTTAATTAGGCGGTTAATTATTCAGGCAATTAAGCAGATAATTAGGCAGTTAATTAGGCAGGCAATTAAGCAGATAATTAGGCAGGCAATTAGGCAGATAATTAAGCTGGTAATTAGGCAGCTAATTAGGCGGTCAATTAGGCAGGCAATTAGGCAGGCAATTAGGCAGGCAATTAGGCAGGCAGGCAATTAGGAAGGCAGGCAATTAGGCAGGCAATTAAGTAGTTTATTAGGCAAGCAGGCAATTTGGCAGGTAATTAGGCAGGCAATTAGGCAGGCTATTATGCATACAATAAGGCAGGCAATTAGGCAGTTAATTAGGCGGTCATTTTGTCAGGGAATTAGGCAGTTAATTAAGCAGTTAATTAGGTATTTAATTAGGCGGGCATTTAGGCAGTTAATTAGGCAGGCTATAAGGCATATAATTAGGCAGGCAATTAGGCAGTTAATTAGGCGGTCAATAAGGCAATCAATTAGACACATAATTAAGCAGGCAATTAGGCAGGCAATTAGGCAGATTATTAAGCAGTTAATTAGGCAGGCAATTAAGCAGATAATTAAGCAGGTAATTGGGCAGGCAATAAGGCAGATAATTAGACAGGCAATTAGGCAGTTAATTAGGCGGTCAATTAGGCAGGCAATTAGGCAGTTAATTAGGCAGGAAATTGGGCAGTTAATTAGGCAGTTAATTAGACAGGCAATTAGGCAGTTAATTAGGCGGTCAATTTGGCAGTCAATTAGGCAGTTAATTAGGCAGTTAATTAGGCAGTTAATTAGGCAGGCAATTAAGCAGATGATTAGGCAGGCAATTAGGCAGATAATTAAGCAGGCAATTAGGCAGTTAATTAGGCAGTTAATTAGGCGGTCAATAAGGCAGGCAATTGGGCAGTTAATTAGGCAGATAATTAGGCAGGCAATTAGGCAGTCAATTAGGCAGTTAATTAGGCAGGCAATTAGGCAGATAATTAAGCAGGCAATTAGGCAGTTAATTAGGCGGTCAATTAGGCAGGCAATTAGGCAGATAATTAAGCAGGCAATTAGGCAGTTAATTAGGCGGTCAATTAGGCAGGCAATTGGGCAGTTAATTAGGCAGTTAATTAGGCAGGTAATTAGGCAGGCAATTGGGCAGTTAATTAGGCAGTTAATTAGGCAGGCAATTAAGCATATAATTAGGCAGTTAATTAGGCAGGCAATTAAGCAGATGATTAGGCAGGCAATTAGGCAAATAATTAAGCAGGCAATTAGGCAGTTAATTAGGCGGTTAATTAGGCAGGCAATTAGGCAGTTAATTAGGCAGTTAATTAGGCAGGCAATTAGGCAGTTAATTAGGCGGTTAATTAACAGGCAATTAGGCATTTAATTAGGCAGGCAATTGTGCATTTAATAAGGTAGTTAATAAGGCAGGCAATTAGGCATTTAATTAGGCAGGCAATAAGGCAGATAATTAAGCAGGCAATCAGGCAGTTAATTAGTCAGGCAATTAGGCAGACACTTAAGCAGTTAATTAGGCAGTGAATTAGGCAGGCAATTTGGCAGTTAATTAGGCAGTTAATTAGGCAGGCAATTGGGCAGTTAATTAGGCAGTTAATTAGGCAGGCAATTAAGCAGATAATTAGGCAGTTAATTAGGCAGGCAATTAACCAGATAATTAGGCAGGCAATTAGGCAGATAATTAAGCAGGCAATTAGGCAGTTAATTAAAAGGTCAATTAGGCAGGCAATTAGGCATTTAATTAGGCAGTTAATTAGGCAGGCATTTGTGCAGTTAATTAGGCAGGCCATTGGGCAGGCAATAAGGTAGTTAATTAGACAGGCAATTAGGCAGGCAATTGGGAAGGCAATTAAGCAGGCAAATAGGCAGGCAATAAGGCATTTATTTTTACAGGCATTTAGGCAGGCAATTAGGTAGTAATTAGGCAAGAAATTAGGCAGGCAGGCAATTAGGCAGGCAGGCAATTAGGCAGGCAGGCAATTAGTCAGGCAATTAAGCAGTTAATTAGGAAGGCAGTCAATTTGGCAGGTAATAAGGCAGGCAATTAGGCAGGCTATTAGGCAGATAATTAGGCAGGCAATTAGGCAGGCAATTAGGCACCTAATTAGGCGGTCTTTTAGGCCGGCAATTGGGCAGTTAATTATGCAGTTAATTAGGCAGGCAATTAGGCATTTAATTAGGCAGGCAATTAAGCAGATAATTAAGCAGGCAATTGGGCAGTAAATTAGGCAGTTAATAACACAGGTAATTAGGCATTTAATTAAGCAGTTAATTAGGGAGGCAATTGGCCAGTTAATTAGGCAGGAAATTGAGCAGATAATTAGGCATTTAATTAGGCACGCAATTAAGCAGATAATTAGGCAGGCAATTAGGCAGATAATTAAGCAGGCAATTAGGCAGTTAATTAGGCGGTCAATTAGGCAGGCAATTAGTCAGTTAATTAGGCAGCTTATTAGGCAGGCAATTAGACGGTTAATTAGGCGGTTAATTATTCAGGCAATTAAGCAGATAATTAGGCAGTTAATTAGGCAGGCAATTAAGCAGATAATTAGGCAGGCAATTAGGCAGATAATTAAGCTGGTAATTAGGCAGTTAATTAGGCGGTCAATTAGGCAGGCAATTAGGCAGGCAATTAGGCAGGCAATTAGGCAGGCAGGCAATTAGGAAGGCAGGCAATTAGGCAGGCAATTAGGCAGGCTATTATGCATACAATAAGGCAGGCAATTAGGCAGTTAATTAGGCGGTCATTTTGTCAGGGAATTAGGCAGTTAATTAAGCAGTTAATTAGGGAGGCAATTGGCCAGTTAATTAGGCAGGAAATTGAGCAGATAATTAGGCATTTAATTAGGCACGCAATTAAGCAGATAATTAGGCAGGCAATTTGGCAGGTAATTAGGCAGGCAATTAGGCAGGCTATTATGCATACAATAAGGCAGGCAATTAGGCAGTTAATTAGGCGGTCATTTTGTCAGGGAATTAGGCAGTTAATTAAGCAGTTAATTAGGCAGGCAATTATGCAGTTAATTAGGTATTTAATTAGGCGGGCAATTAGGCAGTTAATTAGGCAGGCAATTAGGCAGGCAATTAGGCAGGCAATTAGGCAGGCAATTAGGCAGGCAATTAGGCAGGCAATTAGGCAGTTAATTAGGCAGTTAATTAGAAAGGTAATTAGGTATTTAATTAAGCAGTTAATTAGGCAGGCAAATGTGCAGTTAATTAGGCAGGCAATTGGGCAGTTAATAGGAAGTTAATTAGGCAGTTAATTAGGCAGGCAATTGAGCAGTTATTAAGGCAGTTAATTATTCAGGGAATTAAGCAGATAATTAGGCAGTTAATTAGGCAGGCAATTAAGCAGATAATTAGGCAGGCAATTAGGCAGATAATTAAGCAGGCATTTAGGCAGTTGATTAGGCAGTCAATATGGCAGGCAATTAGGGAGTTAATTAGGCAGTTAATTAGGCAGTTAATTAGGCAGGCAATTGGGCAGTTAATTAGGCAGTTAATTAGACAGGCAACTAGGCATTTAATTAGGCAGTTAATTAGGCAGGCAATTAAGCAGATAATTAGGCAGGCAATTAGGCAGGCAATAAAGCAGGCAATTAGGCAGGCAATTAGGCAGATATATGAGAAGGCAGTCAGGCAGTTAATTAGGCAGGCAATTGTGCAGTTAATTAGGCTGTTATATAGGCAGGCAATTAAGCAGATAATTAGGCAGGCAATTAGGCAGGCAATTAGGCAGGCAATTAGGCAGATAATCAAGCAGGCAATTAGGCAGTTTATTAAGCGGTCAATTAGGCAGGCAATTGGGCGGTTAATTAGACTGGAAATTAGGCATTTAATTAGGCAGTTAATTAGGCAGGCAATTATGCAGTTAATTAGGTATTTAATTAGGCGGGCAATTAGGCAGTTAATTAGGCAGGCAATTAGGCAGATAATTAAGCAGGCAATCAGGCAGTTAATTAGGCAGGCAATTAGGCAGGCAATTAGGCAGGCAATTAGGCAGGCAATTAGGCAGGCAATTAGGCAGGCAATTAGGCAGTTAATTAGGCAGTTAATTAGAAAGGTAATTAGGTATTTAATTAAGCAGTTAATTAGGCAGGCAAATGTGCAGTTAATTAGGCAGGCAATTGGGCAGTTAATAGGAAGTTAATTAGGCAGTTAATTAGGCAGGCAATTGAGCAGTTATTAAGGCAGTTAATTATTCAGGGAATTAAGCAGATAATTAGGCAGTTAATTAGGCAGGCAATTAAGCAGATAATTAGGCAGGCAATTAGGCAGATAATTAAGCAGGCATTTAGGCAGTTGATTAGGCAGTCAATATGGCAGGCAATTAGGGAGTTAATTAGGCAGTTAATTAGGCAGTTAATTAGGCAGGCAATTGGGCAGTTAATTAGGCAGTTAATTAGACAGGCAACTAGGCATTTAATTAGGCAGTTAATTAGGCAGGCAATTAAGCAGATAATTAGGCAGGCAATTAGGCAGGCAATAAAGCAGGCAATTAGGCAGGCAATTAGGCAGATATATGAGAAGGCAGTCAGGCAGTTAATTAGGCAGGCAATTGTGCAGTTAATTAGGCTGTTATATAGGCAGGCAATTAAGCAGATAATTAGGCAGGCAATTAGGCAGGCAATTAGGCAGGCAATTAGGCAGATAATCAAGCAGGCAATTAGGCAGTTTATTAAGCGGTCAATTAGGCAGGCAATTGGGCAGTTAATTAGGCAGGCAATTGGGCAGATAATTAGGCTGTTAATTAGGCAGGCAGTTAAGCAGATGATTAGGCAGTTAATTAGGCATGCAATTAAGTAGATCATTGGGCAGGCAATTAGGCAGATAATTAAGCAGGCAATTAGGCAGTTAATTAGACGGTCAATCAGGCAGGCAATTAGGCAGTTAATAAGGCAGTTAATTAGGCAGTTAATTAGGCAGGCAATTGGGCAGTTAATTAGGCAGTTAATTAGACAGGCAATTAGGTATTTAATTAGGCCGTTATTAGGCAGGCAAGTGTGCAGTTAATTAGGTAGGTAATTAGGCAGGCAATTAGGCAGGCAATTAGGCAGTTAATTTGCAGGCAATTAGGCAGATAATTAAGCAGGCAATCAGGCAGTTAATTAGGCAGGCAATTAGGCAGGCACATAGGCAGTTAATTAGGCAGGCAATTAGGCACATAATAAGGCAGGCAATTATGCAGTTAATTAGGCAGTTAATTAGGCAGGCAATTAGGCAGGCAATTAGGAAGTAAATTAGGCTGGCAATTAGGCAGGCAATTAAGCAGGCAATAAGGCAGGCAATAAGGCAGTTTATTAGTCCAGCAATTAGGCAGGCAATTAGGTAGGTTATTTAGCAGGCAATTATGCAGTTATTAGGCAAGCAATTAGGCAAGCAGGCAAATATGCAGGCAATTAAGCAGTTAATTGAGCAGGCAGGTAATTTGGCAGGTAATTAGGCAGGCTATTAGGCTATTAATTAGGCGGTCAATTAGGCAGGCAATTGGTCAGTTAATTAAGCAGTTAATTAGGCAGGCAATTGGGCAGTTAATTAGGCAGTTAATTCGGCAGGCAATTAAGCAGATAGTTAGGCAGTTAATTAGGCAGGCAATTAAGCAGATCATTTGGCAGTGAATTAGGCAGATAATTAAGCAGGCAATTAGGCAGTTAATTAGGCGGTCAATTCGGCAGGCATTTGGCAGTTAATTAGGCAGTTAATTAGGCAGGCAATTTGGCAGTTAATTAGGCAGGCAATTAGGCAGATATATGAGAAGGCAATCAGGCAGTTAATCAGGCAGGCAATTAGGCAGGCACTTAGGCAGTTAATTAGGCAGGCAATTAGGCAGTTAATAAGGCAGTTAATTAGGCAGGCAATTAGGCAGATAATTAGGCAGGCAATTAGGCTGGCAATTAGGCAGTCAATTAGGCAGTTAATTCGGCAGGCAATTATAAAGATAATTAAGCAGGCAATTAGGCAGTTAATTAGGCGGTCAATTAGGCAGGCAATTGGGCAGTTAATTAGGCAGTTAATTAGGCAGGTAATTAGGCAGGCAATTGGGCAGTTAATTAGGCAGTTAATTAGGCAGGCAATTAAGCATATATATAGGCAGTTAATTAGGCAGGCAATTAAGCAGATGATTAGGCAGGCAATTAGGCAGATAATTAAGCAGGCAATTAGGCAGTTAATTAGGCAGTTAATTAGGCAGTTAATTAGGCAGGCAATTAAGCAGATAATTAAAAGTTAATTAGGCAGGCAATTAACCAGATAATTAGGCAGGCAATTAGGCAGATAATTAGGCAGGCAATTAGGCAGTTAATTAAAAGGTCAATTAGGCAGGCAATTAGGCATTAAATTAGGCAGGCAATTGTGCAGTTAATTAGGCAGGCCATTGGGCAGGCAATAAGGCAGTTAATTAGACAGGCAATTAGGCAGGCAATTGGGAAGGCAATTAAGCAGGCAAATAGGCAGGCAATAAGGCAGTTTATTACGAAGGCAGTCAATTTGGCAGGAAATAAGGCAGGCAATTGGGCAGTTAATTAGGCAGTTAATTAGGAAGGCAATTAGGTAGATAATTAGGCAGTTAATTAGGCAGGCAATAAAGCAGATAATTAGGCAGGCAATTAGGCAGTTAATTTGCAGGCAATTAGGCAGATAATTAAGCAGGCAATCAGGCAGTTAATTAGGCCGTTAATTAGGCAGGCAAGTGTGCAGTTAATTAGGTAGTTAATTAGGCAGGCTATTAGGCAGGCAATTAGGAAGTTTATTTGCAGGCAATTAGGCAGATAATTAAGCAGGCAATCAGGCAGTTAATTAGGCAGGCACTTAGGCAGGCACTTAGGCAGTTATTTAGGCAGGCAATTAGGCACATAATAAAACAGGCAATTAGGCAGTTAATTAGGCAGGCAATTAGGCAAGCAATTAGGAAATAAATTAGGCTGGCAATTAGCAGGCAATTAAGCAGGCAATAAGGCAGGCATAAGGCAGTTTATTAGTCAAGCAATTAGGCAGGCAATTAGGCAGGTAATTTAGCAGGCAATAATGCAGTTATTAGGCAAGCAATTAGGCAAGCAGGCAATTAGGCAAGCAGGCAATAAGCAGGCAATTAAGCAGTTAATTAGGCAGGCAGGCAATTTGGCAGGTAATTAGGCAGGCTATTAGGCAGTTAATTAGGCGGTCAATTAGGCAGGCAATTGGTCAGTTAATTAGGCAGTTAATTAGGCAGGCAATTGGGCAGTTAATTAGGCAGTCAATTAGGCAGAAAATTAAGCAGGCAATTAGGCAGTTAAATAGGCGGTCAATTAGGCAGGCATATGGCAGTTAATTAGGCAGTTAATTAGGCAGGCAATTGGGCAGTTAATTAGGCAGGCAATTAGGAAATAATTAGGCATTTAATTAGGCAGGCAATTAAGCAGATAATTAGGCAGGCAATTAGGCAGATAATTAAGCAGGCAATAAGGCAGTTAATTAGGCGGTCAATTAGGCAGGCAATTAGGCAGTTAATTAGGCAGTTGATTAGGCAGGCAAATGTGCAGTTAATTAGGCAGGCAATTAAGCAGATAATTAGGCAGGCAATTAGGCAGTTTTTTAGGCAGGCAATTAGGCAGGCAATTGGGCAGTTAATTAGGCAGTTAATTAGGCAGGCAATTGGGCAGTTAATTAGGCAGTTAATTAGACATGTAACTAGGCATTTAATTAAGCAGTTAATTAGGCAGGCAATTGGGCAGTTAATTAGGCAGGCAATTGAGCAGATAATTAGGCATTTAATTAGGCAGGCAATAAGCAGTTAATTAGGCAGGCAATTAGGCAGCAATTGGGCAGTTAATTAGGCAGTTAATTAGGCAGATAATTAAGCAGGCAATTAGGCAGTTAATTAGGAGGTCAATTAGGCAGTTAATTAGTCAGGCAAATGTGCAGTTAATTAGGCAGGCAATTAGGCAGTCAATTAGGCAGTTAATTAGGCAGGCAATTAGAAAGATAATTAAGCAGGCAATTAGGCAGTTAATTAGGCGGTCAATTAGGCAGGCAATTGGGCAGTTAATTAGGCAGTTAATTAGGCAGGTATTAGGCAGGCAATTGGGCAGTTAATTAGGCAGTTAATTAGGCAGGCAATTGAGCAGATAATTAGGCATTTAATTAGGCAGGCAATTAAGCAGATAATTAGCCTGGCAATTGGGCAGTTAATTAGGCAGTTAATTAGACAGGTAATTAGGCATTTAATTAAGCAGTTAATTAGGCAGGCAATTGGGCAGTTAATTAGGCAGGCAATTGAGCAGATAATTAGGCATTTAATTAGGCAGGCAATAAGCAGTTAATTAGGCAGGCAATTAGGCAGGCAATTGGGCAGTTAATTAGGCAGTTAATTAGGCAGATAATTAAGCAGGCAATTAGGCAGTTAATTAGGAGGTCAATTAGGCAGTTAATTAGGAGGTCAATTAGGCAGGCAATTAGACAGTTAATTAGGCGGTCAATTAGGCAGACAATTAGGCAGTTAATTAGGCAGTTAATTAGGCTGGCAATTAAGCAGACAATTAGGCAGTTAATTAGGCAGGCAATTAAGCAGATGATTAGGCAGGCAATTAGGCAGATAATTAAGCAGGCAATTAGGCAGTTAATTAGGCGGTCAATAAGGCAGGCAATTAGGCAGTTAATTAGGCAGTTAATTAGGCAGCTAATTGGGCAGTTAATTAGGCAGTTAATTAGACAGGCAAATAGGCATTAATAAGGAAGTTAATTAGGCAGGAAATTAAGCAGGCAATTAGGCAGGCACTTAGGCAGTTTATTAAGCAGGCAATTAAGCAGATAATTAGGCAGGCAATTAGGCAGGCATTTAGGCAGGCAAATAGGCATTTAATTAGGCACACAATTAGGCAGATATATGAGAAGGCAATCAGGCAGTTAATCAGCCAGGCAATTAGGCAGGCACTTAGGCAGTTAATTAGGCAGGCAATTAGGCAGTTAATAAGGCAGTTAATTAGGCAGAAATTAGGCAGATAATTAGGCAGGCAATTAGGCTGGCAGTTAGGCAGTCAATTAGGTAGTTAATTCGGTAGGCAATTAGAAAGATAATTAAGCAGGCAATTAGGCAGTTAATTAGGCTCAATTAGGCAGGCAATTGGGCAGTTAATTAGGCAGTTAATTAGGCAGGTAATTAGGCAGGCAATTGGGCAGTTAATTAGGCAGTCAATTAGGCAGGCAATTAAGCATATTATTAGGCAGTTAATTAGGCAGGCAATTAAGCAGATGATTAGGCAGGCAATTAGGCAGATAATTAAGCAGGCAATTAGGCAGTTAATTAGGCGGTTAATTAGGCAGGCAATTAGGCAGTTAATTAGGCAGTTAATTAGGCAGGCAATTAGGCAGTTAATTAAGCGGTTAATTAGACAGGCAATTAGGCATTTAATTAGGCAGTTAATTAGGCAGGCAATTGTGCATTTAATAAGTTAGTTAATAAGGCAGGCAATTAGTTATTTAATTAGGCAGGCAATAAGGCAGATAATTAAGCAGGCAATCAGGCAGTTAATTAGGCAGGCAATTAGGCAGACACTTAAGCAGTTAATTAGGCAGTGAATTAGGAAGGCAATTTGGCAGTTATTTAGGCAGTTAATTAGGCAGGCAATTGGGCAGTTAATTAGGCAGTTAATTAGGCAGGCAATTAAGCAGATAATTAGGCAGTTAATTAGGCAGGCAATTAACCAGATAATTAGGTAGGCAATTAGGCAGATAATTAAGCAGGCAATTAGTCAGTTAGTTAAAAGGTCTATTAGACAGGCAATTAGGCATTTAATTAGGCAGTTAATTAGGCAGGCAATTGTGCAGTTAATTAGGCAGCCATTGGGCAGGCAATAAGGCAGTTAATTAGACAGGCAATTAGGCAGGCAATTGGGAAGGCAATTAAGCAGGCAAATAGGCAGGCAATAAGGCAGTTAATTTGACAGGCATTTAGGCAGGCAATTAGGTAGTAATTAGGAAAGCAATTAGGCAGGCAGGCAATTAGGCAGGCAGGCAATTAGGCAGACAGGCAATTAGGCAGGCAGGCAATTAGTCAGGCAATTAAGCAGTTTATTAGGAAGGCAGTCAATTTGGCAGGTAATAAGGCAGGCAATTAGGCAGTTAATTAGGCAGTTAATTAGACAGGTAATTAGGCATTTAATTAAGCAGTTAATTAGGCAGGCAATTGGGCAGTTAATTAGGCAGGCAATTGAGCAGATAATTAGTCATTTAATTAGGCAGGCAATTAAGCAGATAATTAGGCAGGCAATTAGGCAGATAATTAAGCAGGCAATTAGGCAGTTAATTAGGCGGTCAATTAGGCAGTTAATTAGGTGGTCAATTAGGCAGGCAATTGGGCAGTTAATTAGGCAGTTAATTAGGCAGGCAATTGGGCATTTAATTAGGCAGTTAATTAGGCAGGCAATTAAGCAGATAATTAGGCAGTTAATTAGGCAGGCAATTAAGCAGATAATTAGGCATGCAATTAGGCAGATAATGAAGCAGGCAATTAGGCAGTTGATTAGGCAGTCAATATGGCAGGCAATTAGGCAGTTAATTAGGCAGTTAATTAGGCAGTTAATTAGGCAGGCAATTGGGCAGTTAATTAGGCAGTTAATTAGACAGGCAACTAGGCATTTAATTAGGCAGTTAATTAGGCAGGCAATTAAGCAGATAGTTAGGCAGGCAATTAGGCAGGCAATTAAGCAGGCAATTAGCAGCATAGGCAAGGAGATATATGAGAAGGCAGTCAGGCAGTTAATTAGGCAGGCAATTAGGCAGGCATTTAGGCAGTTAATTAGGCAGGCAATTGGGCAGTTAATTAGGCAGTTAATTATGTAGGCAATTGGGCAGTTAATTAGGCAGTTATATAGGCAGGCAATTAAGCAGATAATTAGGCAGGCAATTAGGCAGGCAATTAGGCAGATAATCAAGCAGGAAATTAGGCAGTTAATTAAGCGTTCAATTAGGCAGGCAATTGGGCAGTTAATTAGGCAGGCAGTCAATTTGGCAGGTAATAAGGCAGGCAATTAGGCAGGCTGTATTAGGCAGATGATTAGGCAGTTAAATATGCAGGCAATTAAGCAGATAATTGGGCATTCAATTAGGCAGATAATTAAGCAGGCAATTAGGCAGTTAATTAGGCGGTCAATCAGCAGGCAATTAGGCAGTTAATAAGGCAGTTAATTAGGCAGTTAATTAGGCAGGCAATTGGGCAGTTAATTAGGCAGTTAATTAGACAGGCAATTAGGTATTTAATTAGGCCGTTAATTAGGCAGGCAAGTGTGCAGTTAATTAGGTAGGTAATTAGGCAGGCAATTAGGCAGGCAATTAGGCAGTTAATTTGCAGGCAATTAGGCCGATAATTAAGCAGGCAATCAGGCAGTTAATTAGGCAGGCAATTAGGCAGGCACTTAGGCAGTTAATTAGGCAGGCAATTAGGCACATAATAAGGCAGGCAATTAGGCAGTTAATTAAGCAGGCAATTAGGCAGGCAATTAGGAAGTAAATTAGGCTGGCAATTAGGCAGGCAATTAAGCAGGCAATAAGGCAGGCAATAAGGCAGTTTATTAGTCAAGCAATTAGGCAGGCAATTAGGTAGGTAATTTAACAGGCAATTATGCAGTTATTAGGCAAGCAATTAGGCAAGCAGGCAATTAGGCAAGCAGGCAAATATGCAGGCAATTAAGCAGTTAATTAGGCAGGCAGGTAATTTGGCAGGTAATTAGGCAGGCTATTAGGCAGTTAATTAAGCGGTCAATTAGGCAGGCAATTGGTCAGTTAATTAAGCAGGCAATTAGGCAGTTAGTTAAAGGTCTATTAGACAGGCAATTGTGCATTTAATAAGGTATTTAATAAGGCAGGCAATTAGTTATTTAATTAGGCAGGCAATAAGGCAGATAATTAAGCAGGCAATCAGGCAGTTAATTAGGCAGGCAATTAGGCAGACACTTAAGCAGTTAATTAGGCAGTGAATTAGGAAGGCAATTTGGCAGTTAATTAGGCAGTTAATTAGGCAGGCAATTGGGCAGTTAATTAGGCAGTTAATTAGGCAGGCAATTAAGCAGATAATTAGGCAGTTAATTAGGCAGGCAATTAACCAGATAATTAGGTAGGCAATTAGGCAGAAAATTAAGCAGGCAATTAGGCAGTTAGTTAAAAGGTCTATTAGGAGACAGGCAATTAGGCATTTAATTAGGCAGTTAATTAGGCAGGCAATTGTGCAGTTAATTAGGCAGGCCATTGGGCAGGCAATAAGGCAGTTAATTAGACAGGCAATTTGGCAGGCAATTGGGAAGGCAATTAAGCAGGCAAATAGGCAGGCAATAAGGCAGTTAATTTGACAGGCATTTAGGCAGGCAATTAGGTAGTAATTAGGAAAGCAATTAGGCAGACAGGCAATTAGGCAGACAGGCAATTAGGCAGGCAGGCAATTAGTCAGGCAATTAATCAGTTTACTAGGAAGGCAGTCAATTTGGCAGGTAATAAGGCAGGCAATTAGGCAGGCTATTAGGCAGATAATTAGGCAGGCAATTAGGCAGGCAATTAGGCACCTAATTAGGCGGTCTTTTAGGCCGGCAATTGGGCAGTTAATTATGCAGTTAATTAGGCAGGCAATAGGCATTTAATTAGGCAGGCAATTAAGCAGATAATTAGGCCGGCAATTTGGCAGTTAATTAGGCAGTTAATTAGACAGGTAATTAGGCATTTAATTAAGCAGTTAATAAGGCAGGCAATTGGGCAGTTAATTAGGCAGGCAATTGAGCAGATAATTAGTCATTTAATTAGGCAGGCAATTAAGCAGATAATTAGGCAGGCAATTAGGCAGATAATTAAGCAGGCAATTAGGCAGTTAATTAGGCGGTCAATTAGGCAGTCAATTAGTTAGTTAATTAGGCAGTTTATTAGGCAGGCAATTAGACGGTTAATTAGGCGGTTAATTAGACAGGCAATTAGGCATTTAATTAGGCAGGCAATTGTGCAGTTTATTAGGTAGTAATTTAGGCAGGCAATTAGGCAGGCAATTAGGCATATAATTAAGCAGTTAATGAGGCAGGCAATTAAGCAGATAATTAGGCAGGCAATTAGGCAGATAATTTAGCTGTCAATTAGGCAGTTAATTAGGCGGTCAATTAGGCAGGCAATTAGGCAGGCAATTAGGCAGGCAATTAAGCAGGCAGGCAATTAGGAAGGCAGGCAATTAGGCAGGCAATTAAGCAGTTTATTAGGCAAGCAGGCAATTTGGCAGGTAATTAGGCAGGCAATTAGGCAGGCTATTAGGCATACAATAAGGCAGGCAATTAGGCAGTTAATTAGGCGTTCATTTTATCAGGGAATTAGGCAGTTAATTAGGCAGTTAATTAGGCAGGCAATTAGGCGGTTAATTAGGCGGTTAATTAGGCAGGCAATTATGCAGTTAATTAGGTATTTAATTAGGCAGGCAATTAGGCAGTTAATTAGGCAGGCAATTAGGCAGATAATTAAGCAGGCAATCAGGCAGTTAATTAGGCAGGCAATTAGGCAGGCAATTAGGAAGGCATTTAGGAAGTTAATTAGGCAGGTAATTAAAAAGGTATTTAGGTATTTAATTAAGCAGTTAATTAGGCAGGCAAATTTGCAGATATTATGGCATTTAATTAGGCAGGCAATTAAGCAGATAATTAGGCTGGCAATTGGGCAGTTAATTAGGCAGTTAATTAGTCAGGTAATTAGGCATTTAATTAAGCAGTTAATTAGGCAGGCAATTGGGCAGTTAATTAGGCAGGCAATTGAGCAGATAATTAGGCATTTAATTAGGCAGGCAATAAGCAGTTAATTAGGCAGGCAATTAGGCAGTTAATTAGGAGGTCAATTAGGCAGTTAATTAGGAGGTCAATTAGGCAGGCAATTAGACAGTTAATTAGGCAGTTAATTAGGAAGGCAATTAGGCAGTTAATTAGGCGGTCAATTAGTCAGGCAATTATACAGTTAATTAGGCAGTTGATTAGGCAGGCAATTGGGAAGTTAATTAGGCAGTTAATTAGACAGGCAATTAGGCAGTTAATTAGGTGGTCAATTAAGCAGGCAATTGGGCAGTTAATTAGGCAGTTAATTAGGCAGGCAATTGAGCAGTTATTAAGGCAGTTAATTATTCAGGCAATTAAGCAGATAATTAGGCAGTTAATTAGGCAGGCAATTAAGCAGATAATTAGGCATGCAATTAGGCAGATAATGAAGCAGGCAATTAGGCAGTTGATTAGGCAGTCAATATGGCAGGCAATTAGGCAGTTAATTAGGCAGTTAATTAGGCAGTTAATTAGGCAGGCAATTGGGCAGTTAATTAGGCAGTTAATTAGACAGGAAACTAGGCATTTAATTAGGCAGTTAATTAGGCAGGCAATTAAGCAGATAATTAGGCAGGCAATTAGGCAGGCAATTAAGCAGACAATTGGGCAGTTGATTAGGCAGTCAATATGGCAGGCAATTAGGCAGTTAATTAGGCAGTTAATTAGGCAGTTAATTAGGCAGGCAATTGGGCAGTTAATTAGGCAGTTAATTAGACAGGCAACTAGGCATTTAATTAGGCAGTTAATTAGGCAGGCAATTAAGCAGATAATTAGGCAGGCAATTAGGCAGGCAATTAAGCAGACAATTGGTCAGTTAATTAGGCAGTTAATTAGGCAGGCAATTGGGCAGTTAATTAGGCAGTTAATAAGGCAGGCAATTAAGCAGATAATTAGGCAGTCAATTAGGCAGAAAATTAAGCAGGCAATTAGGCAGTTAATTGGGCGGTCAATTAGGCAGGCATATGGCAGTTAATTAGGCAGTTAATTAGGCAGGCAATTGTGCAGTTAATTAGGCAGGCAATTAGGAAATAATTAGGCATTTAATTAGGCAGGCAATTAAGCAGATAATTAGGCAGGCAATTAGGCAGATAATTAAGCAGGCAATAAGGCAGTTAATTAGGCGGTCAATTAGGCAGGCAATTAGGCAGTTAATTAGGCAGTTGATTAGGCAGGCAAATGTGCAGTTAATTAGGCAGGCAATTAAGCAGATAATTAGGCATTTAATTAGGCAGGCAATTAAGCAGATAATTAGGCAGGCAATTAGGCAGTTTTTTAGGCAGGCAATTAGGCAGGCAATTGGGCAGTTAATTAGGCAGTTAATTAGGCAGGCAATTGGGCAGTTAATTAGGCAGTTAATTAGACATGTAACTAGGCATTTAATTAAGCAGTTAATTAGGCAGGCAATTGGGCAGTTAATTAGGCAGGCAATTGAGCAGATAATTAGGCATTTAATTAGGCAGGCAATAAGCAGTTAATTAGGCAGGCAATTAGGCAGGCAATTGGGCAGTTAATTAGGCAGGCAATTGAGCAGATAATTAGTCATTTAATTAGGCAGGCAATTTGGCAGTTAATTAGGCAGTTAATTAGACAGTAATTAGGCATTTAATTAAGCAGTTAATTAGGCAGGCAATTGGGCAAC
>NW_026962470.1:159484-170637 GCF_032445375.1 Bacillus rossius redtenbacheri | reverse complement strand
AGGCAGGCAAAAAGGCAGTTTATTAGTCAAGCAATTAGGCAGGCAATTAGGCAGGTAATATAGCAGGCAATTATGCAGTTATTAGGCAAGCAATTAGGCAAGCAGGCAATTAGGCAAGCAGGCAAATATGCAGGCAATTAAGCAGTTAATTAGGCAGGCAGGCAATTTGGCAGGTAATTAGGCAGGCTATTAGGCAGTTAATTAGGCGGTCAATTAGGCAGGCAATTGGTTAGTTAATTAAGCAGTTAATTAGGCAGGCAATTGGGAAGCTAATTAGGCAGTTAATTAGGCAGGCAATTAAGCAGATAGTTAGGCAGTTAATTAGGCAGGCAATTAAGCAGATCATTTGGCAGTCAATTATGCAGATAATTAAGCAGGCAATTAGGCAGTTAATTAGGCGGTCAATAAGGCAGGCATTTGGCAGTTAATTAGGCAGTTAATAAGGCAGGCAATTGGTTAGTTAATTAGGCAGGCAATTAAGCAGATAATTAGGCATTTAATTAGGCAGGCAATTAAGCAGATAATTAGGCAGGCAATTAGGCAGATTATTTAGCAGGCAATTAGGGACTTAATTAGGCAGGCAATTAGGCAGGCAATTAGGCAGGCAATTAGGCAGGCACTTAGGCAGGTACTTAGGCAGTAAATTAGGCAGGCAATTGGGCAGTTAATTAGGCAGGCAATTGGGCAGTTAATTAGGCAGTTATATAGGCAGGCAATTAAGCAGATAATTAGGCAGGCAATTAGGCAGGCAATTAGGCAGTTAATTAGGCGGTCAATTAGGCAGGCAATTGGGCAGTTAATTAGGCAGTTAATTAGGCAGGCAATTGGGCAGTTAATTAGGCAGTTAATTAGGCAGGCAATTAAGCAGATAATTAGGCAGTTAATTAGGCAGGCAATTAACCAGATAATTAGGCAGGCAATTAGGCAGATAATTAAGCAGGCAATTAGGCAGTTAATTAAAAGGTCAATTAGGCAGGCAATTAGGCATTTAATTAGGCAGTTAATTAGGCAGGCAATTGTGCAGTTAATTAGGCAGGCCATTGGGCAGGCAATAAGGCAGTTAATTAGACAGGCAATTAGGTAGGCAATTGGGAAGGCAATTAAGCAGGCAAATAGGCAGGCAATAAGGCAGTTAATTTGACAGGCATTTAGGCAGGCAATTAGGTAGTAATTAGGCAAGCAATTAGGCAGGCAGGCAATTAGGCAGGCAGGCAATTAGGCAGACAGGCAATTAGGCAGGCAGGCAATTAGGCAGGCAATTAAGCAGTTTATTAGGAAGGCAGTCAATTTGGCAGGTAATAAGGCAGGCTATTAGGCAGGCTATTAGGCAGATAATTAGGCAGGCAATTAGGCAGGCAATTAGGCACCTAATTAGGCGGTCAATTAGGCCAGCAATTGGGCAGTTAATTATGCAGTTAATTAGGCAGGCAATTGGGCAGTTAATTAGGGTGTTAATTAGGAAGGCAATTAGGCAGATAATTAGGCAGTTAATTAGGCAGGCAATAAAGCAGATAATTAGGCAGGCAATTAGGCAGATAATTAAGCAGGCAATTAGGCAGTTAATTAGGCGGTCAATTAGGCAGGCAATTATGCAGTTAATTAGGCAGTTAATTAAACAGGCAATTGGGCAGTTAATTAGACATGCAAATAGGCATTGAATTAGTCAGTTAATTAGGCAGGCAATTGTGCAGTTTATTAGGTAGTTAATTAGGCAGGCAATTAGGCAGGCAATTAGGCAGTTAATTAGGCAGGCAATAAGGCAGATAATTAAGCAGGCAATCAGGTTGTTTATTAGGAGGTCAATTAGGCAGGAAATTAGGCAGTTAATTAGGCAGTTAATTAGGCAGGCAATTGTGCAGTTAATTAGGTATTTAATTAGGCGGGCAATTAGGCAGGCAATTAGGAAGTAATTTAGGCTGGCAATTAGGCAGGCAATTAAGCAGGCAATAAGGCAGGCAATAAGGCAGTTTATTAGTCAAGCAATTAGGCAGGCAATTAGGCAGGTAATATAGCAGGCACTTATGCAGTTATTAGGCAAGCAATTAGGCAAGCAGGCAATTAGGCAAGCAGGCAAATATGCAGGCAATTAAGCAGTTAATTAGGCAGGCAGGCAATTTGGCAGGTAATTAGGCAGGCTATTAGGCAGTTAATTAGGCGGTCGATTAGGCAGGAAATTGGTCAGTTAATTAAGCAGTTAATTAGGCAAGCAATTGGGAAGTTAATTAGGCAGTTAATTAGGCAGGCAATTAAGCAGATAGTTAGGCAGTTAATTAGGCAGGCAATTAAGCAGATCATTTGGCAGTCAATTAGGCAGATAATTAAGCAGGCAATTAGGCAGTTAATTAGGCGGTCAATAAGGCAGGTATTTGGCAGTTAATTAGGCAGGCAATTGGGCAGTTAATTAGGCAGGCAATTAAGCAGATAATTAGGCATTTAATTAGGCAGGCAATTAAGCAGATAATTAGGCAGGAAATTTGGCAGATAATTAAGCAGGCAATTAGGCAGTTAATTAGGCGGTCAATTAGGCAGGCAATTAGGCAGTTAATTAGGCGGTCAATTAGGCAGTTAATTAGGCAGTTGATTAGGCAGTTAATTAGGCTGGCAATTAAATAGACTATTAGGCAGTTAATTAGGCAGGCAATTAAGCAGATGATTAGGCAGGCAATTAGGCAGATAATTAAGCAGGCAATTAGGCGGTCAATAAGGCAGGCAATTAGGCAGTTAATTAGGCAGTTAATTAGGCAGGCAATTGGGCAGTTAATTAGGCAGTTAATTAGACAGGCAAATAGGCATTTAATAAGGAAGTTAATTAGGCAGGAAATTAAGCAGATAATTAGGCAGGCATGTAGGCAGGCAATTAGGCAGGCAATTAGGCAGTTAATTAGGCAGGCAATTAGGCAGGCACTTAGGCAGTTAATTAGGCAGTTAATTAGGCAGGCAATTGGGCAGTTAATTAGGCAGGTAATTGGGCAGGCAATAAGGCAGATAATTAGACAGGCAATTAGGCAGTTAAATAGGCAGGGTATTAAGCAGGCAATTAGGCAGGCACTTAGGCAGTTAACTAGGCAGTTAATTAGGCAGGCATTTGGGCAGTTAATTAGGCAGTTAATTAAGCAAGCAATTGGGCAGTTAATTAGGCAGTTTATTAGGCAGGCAATTAAGCAGATAATTAGGCAGGCAATTAGGCAGGCATTTAGGCAGGCAAATAGGCAGTTAATTAGGCAGGCAATTAGGCAGATATATGAGAAGGCAATCAGGCAGTTAATCAGGCAGGCAATTAGGCAGGCACTTAGGCAGTTAATTAGGCAGGCAATTAGGCAGTTAATAAGGCAGTTAATTAGGCAGGCAATTAGGCAGATAATTAGGCAGGCAATTAGGCTGGCAATTAGGCAGTCAATTAGGCAGTTAATTAGGCAGGCAATTAGGCAGATAATTAAGCAGGCAATTAGGCAGTTAATTAGGCGGTTAATTAGACAGGCAATTAGGCATTTAATTAGGCAGTTAATTAGGCAGGCAAGTGTGCAGTTAATTAGGTAGTTAATTAGGCAGGCAATTAGGCAGGCAATTAGGCAGTTAAATTGGCAGGCAATAAGGCAGATAATTAATCAGGCAATCAGGTTGTTTATTAGGAGGTCAATTAGGCAGGAAATTAGGCAGTTAATTAGGCAGTTAATTAGGCAGGCAATTAGGCAGATAATTAGGCAGGCAATTGGGCAGTTAATTAGGCAGTTTATTAGACAGGAAATTAGGCATTTAAATAGGCAGTTAATTAGGCAGGCAATTGTGCAGTTAATTAGGTATTTAATTAGGCGGGCAATTAGGCATTTAATTAGGCAGGCAATTAGGCAGATAATTAAGCAGGCAATCAGGCAGTTAATTAGGCAGGCAATTAGGCAGGCATTTAGGCAGGCAATTAGGCAGTTAATTAGGCAGTTAATTAAACAGGCAATTGGGCAGTTAATTAGACATGCAAATAGGCATTTAATTAGTCAGTTAATTAGGCAGGCAATTGTGCAGTTAATTAGGTAGTTAATTAGGCAGGCAATTAGGCAGGCAATTAGGCAGTTAATTAGGCAGGCAATAAGGCAGATAATTAAGCAGGCAATCAGGTTGTTTATTAGGAGGTCAATTAGGCAGGAAATTAGGCAGTTAATTAGGCAGTTAATTAGGCAGGCAATCAGGCAGATAATAAGGCAGGCAGTGGGCAGTTAATTAGGCAGTTTATTAGACAGGCAATTGTGCAGTTAATTAGGTATTTAATTAGGCGGGCAATTAGGCAGTTAATTAGGCAGGCAATAAGGCAGATAATTAAGCAGGCAATAAGGCAGTTAATTAGGCAGGCAATTAGGCAGGCAATTAGGCAGGCAATTAGGCAGGCAATTAGGCAGGCAATTAGGCAGTTAATTAGGCAGTTAATTAGACAGGTAATTAGGCATTTAATTAAGCAGTTAATTAGGCAGGCAAATGTGCAGTTAATTAGGCAGGCAATTAAGCAGATAATAAGGCATTTAATTAGGCAGGCAATTAAGCAGATAATTAGGCAGGCAATTAAGCAGTTAATTAGGCAGGCAATAAGGCAGGCAATTAGGCAGTTAATTAGGCAGTTAATTAGGGAGGCAATTAGGCAGTTAATTAGGCGGTCAATTAGGCAGGCAATTAAACAGTTAATTAGGCAGTTAATTAGGCAGGCAATTGGCAGTTAATTAGGCAGTAAATTAGACAGGCAATTAGGCAGTTAATTAGGTGGTCAATTAGGCAGGCAATTGGGCAGTTAATTAGGCAGTTAATTAGGCAGGCAATTGAGCAGTTTTTAAGGCAGTTAATTATTCAATCAATTAAGCAGATAATAAGGCAGTTAATTAGGCAGGCAATTAAGCAGATAATTAGGCATGCAATTAGGCAGATAATAAGGCAGGCAATTAGGCAGTTGATTAGGCAGTCAATATTGCAGGCAATTAGGCAGTTAATTAGGCAGTTAATTAGGCAGTTAATTGTGGCAGTTAATTAGGCAGTTAATTAGACAGGCAATTAGGCATTTAATTAGGCAGTTAATTAGGCAGGCAATTAAGCAGATAATAAGGCAGGCAATTAGGCAGGCAATTAAGCAGGCAATTAGGCAGGCAATTAGGCAGATATATGAGAAGGCAATCAGGCAGTTAATTAGGCAGGCAATTAGGCAGGCACTTAGGCAGTTAATTAGGCAGGCAATTGGGCAGTTAATTGAGCAGTTAATTAAACAGGTAATTGGGCAGTTAATTAGGCAGTTATATAGGCAGGCAATTAAGCAGATAAATAGGCAGGCAATTAGGCAGGCAATTAGGCAGGTAATTAGGCAGATAATTAAGCAGGCAATTAGGCAGTTAATTAAGCGGTCAATTAGGCAGGCAATTGGGCAGTTAATTAGGCAGGCAATTAGGCAGGCACTTAGGCAGTTAATTAGGCAGGCAATTAGGCACATAATAAGGCAGGCAATTAGGCAGTTAATTAGGCAGGCAATTTGGCAGGCAATTAGGAAGTAAATTAGGCTTGCAATTAGGCAGGCAATTAAGCAGGCAATAAGGCAGGCAATAAGGCAGTTTATTAGTCAAGCAATTAGGCAGGCAATTAGGCAGGTAATATAGCAGGCAATTATGCAGTTATTAGGCAAGCAATTAGGCAAGCAGGCAATTAGGCAAGCAGGCAAATATGCAGGCAATTAAGCAGTTAATTAGGCAGGCAGGCAATTTGGCAGGTAATTAGGCAGGCTATTAGGCAGTTAATTAGGCGGTCAATTAGGCAGGCAATTGGTCAGTTAATTAAGCAGTTAATTAGGCAGGCATTTGGGAAGTTAATTAGGCAGTTAATTAGGCAGGCAATTAAGCAGATAGTTAGGCAGTTCATTAGGCAGGCAATTAAGCAGATCATTTGGCAGTCAATTAGGCAGGCAATTAGTCGGTTAATTAGACAGGCAATTAGGCATTTAATTAGGCAGTTAATTAGGCAGGCAAGTGTGCAGTTAATTAGGTAGTTAATTAGGCAGGCAATTAGGCAGTTAATTAGGCAGGCAATTAGGCACATAATAAAACAGGCAATTAGGCAGTTAATTAGGCAGGCAATTTGGCAGGCAATTAGGAAGTAAATTAGGCTGGCAATTAGGCAGGCAATTAAGCAGGCAATAAGGCAGGCAATAAGGCAGTTTATTAGTCAAGCAATTAGGCAGGCAATTAGGCAGGTAATTTAGCAGGCAATTATGCAGTTATTAGGCAAGCAATTAGGCAAGCAGGCAATTAGGCAAGCAGGCAAATAAGCAGGCAATTAAGCAGTTAATTAGGCAGGCAGGCTATTTGGCAGGTAATTATGCAGGTTATTAGGCAGTTAATTAGGCGGTAAATTAGGCAGGCAATTGGTCAAATAATTAGGCAGTTAATTAGGCAGGCAATTAAGCATACAATTAGGCAGTTAATAAGGCAGGCAATTAGGCATTTAATTAAGCAGGCAATAAGGCAGATAATAAAGCAGGCAATCAGGCAGTTAATTAGGCAGGCAATTAGGCAGACACTTAAGCAGTTAATTAGGCAATGAATTAGGCAGCAATTTGGCAGGTAATTAGGCAGTTATATAGGCAGGCAATTAAGCAGATAAATAGGCAGGCAATTAGGCAGGTAATTAGGCAGATAATTAAGCAGGCAATTAGGCAGTTAATTAAGCGGTCAATTAGGCAGGCAATTAAGCGGTCAATTAGGCAGGCATTTGGGCAGTTAATTAGGCAGGCAATTAGGCAGGCACTTAGGCAGTTAATTAGGCAGGCAATTAGGCACATAATAAGTCAGGCAATTAGGCAGTTAATTAGGCAGGCAATTAGGCAGTAAATTAGGCAGTTAATTAGGCAGGCAATTAGGAAGTTAATTAGGCGGTTAATTAGACAGGCAATTAGGCATTTAATTAGGCAGTTAATTAGGCAGGCAATTGTGCATTTAATAAGGTAGTTAATAAGGCAGGCAATTAGGCATTTAATTAAGCAGGCAATAAGGCAGATAATAAAGCAGGCAATCTGGCAGTCAATTAGGCAGGCAATTAGGCAGACACTTAAGCAGTTAATTAGGCAATGAATTAGGCAGGCAATTTGGCAGGTAATTAGGCAGTTATATAGGCAGGCAATTAAGCAGATAAATAGGCAGGCAATTAGGCAGGTAATTAGGCAGATAATTAAGCAGGCAATTAGGCAGTTAATTAAGCGGTCAATTAGGCAGGCAATTAAGCGGTCAATTAGGCAGGCATTTGGGCAGTTAATTAGGCAGGCAATTAGGCAGGCACTTAGGCAGTTAATTAGGCAGGCAATTAGGCACATAATAAGGCAGGCAATTAGGCAGTTAATTAGGCAGGCAATTAGGCAGGCAATTAGGAAGTAAATTAGGCTGGCAATTAGGCAGGCAATTAAGCAGGCAATAAGGCAGGCAAAAAGGCAGTTTATTAGTCAAGCAATTAGGCAGGCAATTAGGCAGGTAATATAGCAGGCAATTATGCAGTTATTAGGCAAGCAATTAGCAAGCAGGCAATTAGGCAAGCAGGCAAATATGCAGGCAATTAAGCAGTTAATTAGGCAGGCAGGCAATTTGGCAGGTAATTAGGCAGGCTATTAGGCAGTTAATTAGGCGGTCAATTAGGCAGGCAATTGGTCAGTTAATTAAGCAGTTAATTAGGCAGGCAATTGGGAAGCTAATTAGGCAGTTAATTAGGCAGGCAATTAAGCAGATAGTTAGGCAGTTAATTAGGCAGGCAATTAAGCAGATCATTTGGCAGTCAATTATGCAGATAATTAAGCAGGCAATTAGGCAGTTAATTAGGCGGTCAATAAGGCAGGCATTTGGCAGTTAATTAGGCAGTTAATAAGGCAGGCAATTGGTTAGTTAATTAGGCAGGCAATTAAGCAGATAATTAGCATTTAATTAGGCAGGCAATTAAGCAGATAATTAGGCAGGCAATTAGGCAGATTATTTAGCAGGCAATTAGGGACTTAATTAGGCAGGCAATTAGGCAGGCAATTAGGCAGGCAATTAGGCAGGCACTTAGGCAGGTACTTAGGCAGTAAATTAGGCAGGCAATTGGGCAGTTAATTAGGCAGGCAATTGGGCAGTTAATTAGGCAGTTATATAGGCAGGCAATTAAGCAGATAATTAGGCAGGCAATTAGGCAGGCAATTAGGCAGTTAATTAGGCGGTCAATTAGGCAGGCAATTGGGCAGTTAATTAGGCAGTTAATTAGGCAGGCAATTGGGCAGTTAATTAGGCAGTTAATTAGGCAGGCAATTAAGCAGATAATTAGGCAGTTAATTAGGCAGGCAATTAACCAGATAATTAGGCAGTTAATTAGGCAGGCAATTGTGCAGTTAATTAGGCAGGCCATTGGGCAGGCAATAAGGCAGTTAATTAGACAGGCAATTAGGTAGGCAATTGGGAAGGCAATTAAAGCAGGCAAATAGGCAGGCAATAAGGCAGTTAATTTGACAGGCATTTAGGCAGGCAATTAGGTAGTAATTAGGCAAGCAATTAGGCAGGCAGGCAATTAGGCAGGCAGGCAATTAGGCAGACAGGCAATTAGGCAGGCAGGCATTAGGCAGGCAATTAAGCAGTTTATTAGGAAGGCAGTCAATTTGGCAGGTAATAAGGCAGGCTATTAGGCAGGCTATTAGGCAGATAATTAGGCAGGCAATTAGGCAGGCAATTAGGCACCTAATTAAGCGGGTCAATTAGGCCAGCAATTGGGCAGTTAATTATGCAGTTAATTAGGCAGGCAATTGGGCAGTTAATTATGGTGTTAATTAGGAAGGCAATTAGGCAGATAATTAGGCAGTTAATTAGCAGGCAATAAAGCAGATAATTAGGAGGCAATTAGGCAGATAATTAAGCAGGCAATTAGGCAGTTAATTAGGCGGTCAATTAGGCAGGCAATTATGCAGTTAATTAGGCAGTTAATTAAACAGGCAATTGGGCAGTTAATTAGACATGCAAATAGGCATTGAATTAGGTCAGTTAATTAGGCAGGCAAATTGTGCAGTTTATTAGGTAGTTAATTAGGCAGGCAATTAGGCAGGCAATTAGGCAGTTAATTAGGCAGGCAATAAGGCAGATAATTAAGCAGGCAATCAGGTTGTTTATTAGGAGGTCAATTAGGCAGGAAATTAGGCAGTTAATTAGGCAGTTAATTAGGCAGGCAATTGTGCAGTTAATTAGGTATTTAATTGGGCAGGCAATTAGGCAATTAATTAGGCAGGCAATTAGGCAGATAATTAAGCAGGCAATCAGGGCATTTAATCAGGCAGGCAATTAGGCAGGCAATTAGGCAGGCAATTAGGCAGGCAATTAGGCAGGCAATTAGGCAGTTAATTAGGCAGTTAATTAGACAGGTAATTCGGCATTTAATTAAGCAGTTAATTAGGCAGGCAAATGTGCAGTTAATTAGGCAGGCAATTAAGCAGATAATAAGGCATTTAATTAGGCAGGCAATTAAGCAGATAATTAGGCAGGCAATTAAGCAGTTAATTAGGCAGGCAATAAGGCAGGCAATTAGGCAGTTAATTAGGCAGTTAATTAGGCAGGCAATTAGGCAGTAAATTAGGCGGTCAATTAGGCAGGCAATTTAACAGTTAATTAGGCAGTTAATTAGGCAGGCAATTGGGCAGTTAATTAGGCAGTTAATTAGACAGGCAATTAGGCAGTTAATTAGGTGGTCAATTAGGCAGGCAATTGGGCAGTTAATTAGGCAGTTAATTAGTCAGGCAATTGAGCAGTAATTAAGGCAGTTAATTATTCAGGCAATTAAGCAGTAAATTTATTCAGTTAATTAGGCAGGCAATTAAGCAGATAGTTAGGCATGCAATTAGGCAGATAATTAAGCAGGCAATTAGGCAGTTGATTAGGCAGTCAATATTGCAGGCAATTAGGCAGTTAATTAGGCAGTTAATTAGGCAAGCAATTGGGCAGTTAATTAGGCAGTTAATTAGACAGGCGATTAGGCATTTAATTAGGCAGTTAATTAGGCAGGCAATTAAGCAGATAATTAGGCAGGCAATTAGGCAGGCAATTAAGCAGGCAATTAGGCAGGCAATATGGCAGATATATGAGAAGGCAATCAGGCAGTTCATTAGGCAGGCAATTAGGCAGGCACTTAGGCAGTTAATTAGGCAGGCAATTGGGCAGTTAATTAGGCAGTTAATTAGGCAGGCAATTGGGCAGTTAATTAGGCAGTTATATAGGCAGGCAATTAAGCAGATAAATAGGCAGGCAATTAGGCAGGCAATTAGTCGGTTAATTAGACAGGCAATTAGGCATTTAATTAGGCAGGCAAGTGTGCAGTTAATTAGGTAGTTAATTAGGCAGGCAATTAGGCAGTTAATTAGGCAGGCAATTAGGCACATAATAAAACAGGCAATTAGGCAGTTAATTAGGCAGGCAATTGGCAGGCAATTAGGAAGTAAATTAGGCTGGCAATTAGGCAGGCAATTAAGCAGGCAATAAGGCAGGCAATAAGGCAGTTTATTAGTCAAGCAATTAGGCAGGCAATTAGGCAGGTAATTTAGCAGGCAATTATGCAGTTATTAGGCAAGCAATTAGGCAAGCAGGCAATTAGGCAAGCAGGCAAATAAGCAGGCAATTAAGCAGTTAATTAGGCAGGCAGGCTATTTGGCAGGTAATTATGCAGGTTATTAGGCAGTTAATTAGGCGGTAAATTAGGCAGGCAATTGGTCAAATAATTAGGCAGTTAATTAGGCAGGCAATTAAGCATACAATTAGGCAGTTAATAAGGCAGGCAATTAGGCATTTAATTAAGCAGGCAATAAGGCAGATAATAAAGCAGGCAATCAGGCAGTTAATTAGGCAGGCAATTAGGCAGACACTTAAGCAGTTAATTAGGCAATGAATTAGGCAGGCAATTTGGCAGGTAATTAGGCAGTTATATAGGCAGGCAATTAAGCAGATAAATAGGCAGGCAATTAGGCAGGTAATTAGGCAGATAATTAAGCAGGCAATTAGGCAGTTAATTAAGCGGTCAATTAGGCAGGCAATTAAGCGGTCAATTAGGCAGGCATTTGGGCTGTTAATTAGGCAGGCAATTAGGCAGGCACTTAGGCAGTTAATTAGGCAGGCAATTAGGCACATAATAAGGCAGGCAATTAG